>NW_026973718.1:70000-130000 GCF_035594125.1 Scylla paramamosain
TCTTATGACCAAGTGTTGCTGCATTATTAAACTGTCCACGCAAATACGCATCATTCAATACTGCATGCACATCACTCTTCCGTAAATCAACTTTGTGAATAGTGTTAATTCATTAAATACTGGTTGGAGAACAATGCTTCTAAAAGCAAAAAATGCAAACAAAACGAGAGCGAGAGAGCCACAGCGAGAGAGAGAGAGAGAGAGAGAGAGAGAGAGAGAGAGAGAGAGAGAGAGAGAGAGAGAGAGAGGAGAGGAAGAGGACGGTTATGAATGTTCTTTCAAGCGATATACTAAATCTCTCTCTCTCTCTCTCTCTCTCTCTCTCTCTCTCTCTCTCTCTCTCTCTCTCTCTCTCTCTCTCTCTCTCTCTCTCTCTCTCTCTCTCTCTCTCTCTCTCTCTCTCTCTCTCTCTCTCTCTCTCTCTCTCTCTCTCTCTCTCTCTCTCAGCACATACCAGACAGTGATCTCATTTCCAATTGGTTATTATCAAGTCAGTGTTTGTTGTACTTCAACCTTTCCTCCCTCTTCTTCTTCCCCTCCTTTTCTTCCTCCTCCTCGGCTCCCGCGCGCAGCATTACCTGGCCAAAAGCTGACAGCCACTAATGGAGTTCCCCGCCATTTTCCCCGTGGCTGCAGTCAGCTAGCCAGGTCGCCTCGCCGCCCGCAGGACACGTCGGCGCGGACTCACGAAGTGGGGACAGAAGCTTATTCCAGCCAAATTATGTTATGCAAATGGCTCGTGTGAGAAGTGAGAAAAACTCCTCTTGCCAACCTCGTTTATTCTCCTCCTGCTCTTTCTCTTCCTCCCTTCCCTCTTCTCACTTCACCTCGTTTATCCTCCTCCTCTTCCTTTTCCTTCCCTCTCTCTTTTCATCTTCGTCTCCTTCCCAACTCTTTCGATCCTATCTCTCTCTCTCTCTCTCTCTCTCTCTCTCTCTCTCTCTCTCTCTCTCTCTCTCTCTCTCTCTCTCTCTCTCTCTTCCGCGCCTCTTCCTTCAGGCTTCCTTTCCCTCTTCATTCTCCTTCATTCAACCTTCTCCTTCCTACTCCTTCCCTCTTCCTTATGCACGTTCCTCCTTTACCTCCATCTTGCCTTCCCATTTCTTCCTTCCCTAAGTCCTCCAATCTACCTGTCTTCCTTCTCTTCCTGCCAGCTCCCTTCAGAAACCCCCCTTGCTCCCTCATTCCCTTCCTTCCTCCCTCTTCTTCCTCCTCCCCCTGCCCCCTGAAAGCCCCTCTTCTTTCCCCTCCTCCCATTCTGCAAGGTTAAAGTGCCAAGCGGCTTCCCTGTGCTGACGATTGCCCGGGAAGGGACTGGAGGTTTTTAATTGTTTATTTTATTATTCTTGTTGGTTTGGGAATCACAGGGGAAAAATATTGGAATGAAAATTTAGGAAAAGACAAAAATATATTCGAACTTTTGGACACTTGGAATTGTGGAACTTGATGCGTGTTTGCCGTTCGTTTGTTTGTTTGTTTTTGTTGTTTTTGTTGTTGTTGTTGTTTTTGTTAGTGCTGCTGTTGAATTAAGACTGTGAAGAAGGTTTACATGTTATTTGTTCTCCATAACGTGAGTGAAAGTGTGCGTGAAACCCAAACTGGGGATGGTAGCAGTGATAGTAATAAAGCAACAGTAGTAGTAGTAGTAGTAGTAGTAGTAGTAGTAGTAGACAGTAAAACAGCCAACATATAAACCTCTCTAAAAATCCAACACACTTATCCTAAACCCTTAAACCCTTCTCAGAACCCTTAAACTCTAAACACTCGAGCCACTACAATCGTTCCTAAAACACCAGATGCCCTCAGCACCCTAAATCCCTTGTTGGACTCCCCTTAACTCCCTCCAAACCCTTACTTCCCCTCTCCCCTCCCCCTCACCCCCTCCACTCGCCACAACAAAGACCTCTCCTGCTTGCATCTTGACACCAAATCATCTCCCTGCCTCTCCATCCCTCCTCTCCCCAGCCTCGCCCTCTCCAGAGGAAAGGCGAGGTGGCTAATGCTCCCAGCCATGGCGGGGGAGAGTGCAGGCGGGAGAGAAGAAGAGGATATAAGGAGAAAGAAATTAGAGAGATGTGTGTTTTTGTAACCTGGAGATGCGACAGGGAGACAGAAAGAGAGAGAGAGAGAGAGAGAGAGAGAGAGAGAGAGAGAGAGAGAGAGAGAGAGAGAGAGAGAGAGAGAGAGAGAGAGAGAGAGAGAGAGAGAGAGAGAGAGAGAGAGGGGGGGGGGGGTGTTGGGAAGAAAGTTGGGTAGAAGATTAGAGGTGAGAAGGAAGGGAAGGAAAGGGGAGGGAGGAATGAGAAAAGGATTGGAAGAAAGGGAAAAGGAGGAAAGGGCAGTAAGACAGGGACTGAAAGGTATAATTGAAGAAATGGATGGAGTGGAAGGAGAGGGGACGACGAAGAAAGTAACGAACATTAAAAAAAAAAAAAAAAAACGGAGAGAAAAAAATCGATGGGAAAAAAAGGAAAAGCGAAAATTAAGAAGAGAATAAATAAAAAATCAAAGGAAATTAAAAAGTACAAGGAGATTTGCAATCCGCTATTTAGTATTATTTATTATTTATCAATCGAGAGAGGCCTGTGTGTGTGTGTGTGTGTGTGTGTGTGTGTGTGTGTAAGTAGGCAGGTCTACACATTACACACTTAAAGGGGTGTTACCATTCTTTGTACAGTGAGATTTGGAGGGCTGCTGTACTCTCTCTCTCTCTCTCTCTCTCTCTCTCTCTCTCTCTCTAACCCAAGAAACGAAATTAACCCCAATAATCACGAGAACAAATATTTTACAGATAAAGGCATAAAAATAAGCATCACTACATTAAAATCCTAGTAGATATATAAAATAAAATTGTAGGCGCCGGATAGTGATGATAGTGGTGGCGCTGATAGATTAGTCTACCTTCAAACCGTTTTCTAGATGGAGTTGCTATGTGTAGATTATTACACCATATTTTTCAACACAACATAACTAAAGAATGTCATTTATATGTAAATCAATATTGTATAATATGCTGTATAATATTGTAACTATGCATTTCCTGTAATATGACCATAATATGATGTAAGCATGAGCAGTAGCTAATGAGTAGAAGCGAGGAATGAAATTAGCTAGCAGGCATCTATGCCCCACTTGGTGCCAAGACAGTGGAGGAGAGAGAGGAGCGCGTTTCCAACAGGTCGCTCATTGCACAATTCTCCCCACACAGTAGATACACATTAAACAACAAAACTCTGGTAGGTACAGGGTACGAGAAAGATTTAGGAGTTATAGTTAGCTCTGAACTCCGTCTAGGGAAACAATGCACAGAGGCCAGAAACAGGGCAAATAGGGTACTAGGATTAATTTTTAGAGTATTAAAAGTAGAAGGCCGGAAGTAATATTAAAGTTATACTTGGCGCTGGTCAGACCTCATCTAGACTACGCTGTGCAGTTCTGGTCCCCACATTACAGGAAAGATATAGGTCTATTAGAATCAGTACAGAGGAGAATGACTAAAAGGATACAGGGGATGAGGAGTATTCCTTACGAGGCGAGATTGGAGCTGTTAAATTTACATTCCTTAGAGAGACGTAGGTTAAGAGGGGACCTGATAGAAGTCTTTAAGTGGTATAAGGGTTATAACAAGGGAGATGTAAGCAAAATTCTTAGGATCAGCATCCATGGTAGAACAAGAAATAACTGGTTCAAGCCTGAAAAATTTAGGTTTAGGAAAGAGATTGGAAGAAAATGGTTCTCAAATAGAGTGGCAGATGAGTGGAACGGACTCAGTAATCATGTTGTTAGTGCTAGGACATTAGGGAGCTTTAAGAGAAGATTAGACAGGTTTATGGATGGGGATGATAGGTGGAAAAAGGTGGGTATCTTTTGTACAGGGACTGCCACATGTAAGCTTGGTGGCTTCTTGCAGCTTCCCTTATTTCTTATGTTCTTATGTTCTTATTTAGAGATCTGCCCCTCCACCCTTTGACTGGCGGCCTCTCACAGTGCACCTGAGCTGTAGTTAGGTGTGCGGTGCACCATAGAGATCTGATTAGGAGCCGCTGCAATGAGATTTGGAAGGAATAAGCTTTGGCGAGTAACACAGTGATTTTTACTGAGTCAGCAATTGCTTTGTGCATAGAATTTGTGTGCTCTCTCTCTCTCTCTCTCTCTCTCTCTCTCTCTCTCTCTCTCTCTCTCTCTCTCTCATCAGTCTATTTGTCTGTCAATATATCTATTTTTTATCTATTTGCTACTACTACTACTACTACTACTACTACTACTACTACGAGAGAGAGAGAGAGAGAGAGAGAGAGAGAGAGAGAGAGAGAGAGAGAGAGAGAGAGAGAGAGAGAGAGAGAGAGAGAGAGAGAGAGAGAGAGAGAGAGAGAGAGAGAGAGAGAGAGAGAGAGAGAGAGAGAGAGAGAGAGAGAGAGAGAGAGAGAGAGAGAGAGAGAGAGAGAGAGAGAGAGAGAGAGAGAGAGAGAGAGAGAGAGTAATAATAATAATAATAATAATCATAATAGATAATAATTTTATATTTCCATGTAACATGGTTATTCTTAGTTATTCTTAAATAAGGTGCAAAATAAAAAAAAATAAATAAAAAAAAGAATGAGGCGCCTAAAATAAAAGGACCTACCTAAGATACAAGATGATCTAAGATAAAACTATTTCAATTTAGATTTAAAGGTTTGCAGGCTCCCGAGTTGTTGACAGAAGAGGGGCAGACTGTTTCAAAGTTTGTGCCCTGACACAGCAGTGGCCCTCGCCCCTGAGTCGGTGCTGGCTTTGGGTGTGTGCAAGTCACTGAGCTGCCTTGTTGTGCTGCTTGTTTTTTCCATGACACTGGGAAATTTCATGTGCCATTCAGGATATAATCCATATACAGCTTCATACATTGTTGTACATTTTTTCAAAAGTGTGCTTGTCTTTTACTGTCATGCATTGTAGATCTTTAAATACGGGAGTGACGTGATCATATTTCCTGCGCCCCCCAGTAGCTACTTTAGCTGCTAAATTTTTGCAATTTTTTGTATGTTTAGAAGCAGTTTTATTTGTGGAGTCCCATATACTAATGCAATAATTTGTTAGGCTGAGCACCACAGACTCTACAATTAATACCCTAGTTGGTTTATGAAAATTGTCACTCATTCTGTTGCTATGCATCAGTATTCCCATGATTTTCTTATAAAGCTCGGTGATGTGTACATGGAGAAGCATGTATCTGTGGAAATAAACGGCCAGGTTCTTCACATGCGTCACCGGGTGGATATGGTTGCCTTCACAGTTAATGAATGTGTTTGGGGAATACGTAATAGAATTTGCCTATTGCCAATAAAGATACATTGTGTTTTTTTTTAGATTTAGCATAAGACCATTACTAAGAAAATATTGCTTCACATTGTGTAGTGTGTCTTCAGTTTTAGAGATGAGGTCCCTGAGATCATTGACAGTGTCAGCCTGTACAAACTGGGTATCCTCAGCACACTGGATTAGCGAGCACACGTTTAATTTGTCATCTAGGTCATTAACGTAAATCGAGAACAGAATGGAGCCTAGCACTGAGCCTCGTGGAACCTCGTAGTCTACATTTAGATTATTAGACTGTGTTGCTCAAGCGTACCGACTGTGTTCTGTCTTTCATGTAACTGTTAAACCAGACGTTGTCTGTATTGAGCTTAATGCATTTACTTAGAAGAGTCTCGTGGCTAACACTGTCAAAGGCTTTCGACAGATCACACAAAGTCAAGATTGTTACTTTCTTTTGGTCCATGTTGTCACATATTTTATCAGTGATAGTAGAGAGAGCAGTTTCTGTTGATAGTTTTGGCCGAAATCCGTGTTGTGAGTTAGATAGCAAGTGATTAAGTTCCAGAAATTTAATTACCTGATTAGCAAGTACTTTTTCTAGTATTTTAGAGACAATGGGTAAGAGTGAAATTGACCGAAAATTGCTTGGGTCGCTCGAGTCTCCGCTCTTAAAAATGGGGATTATAAGGTCATGTTTCCAGTCTGTGGGAAAGACGCCTGTAACTACTTTGGTAGTGATTATTCACGGCTATTATAGAAAGAGCATCCTTTGTAAATTTCTTGGGAATGCCATCACTGCAAACAGAACTGGTTTCGTTCATGTCTTTTATCATGAGGATAACAGTGTCAGTGTGTGCTGGTTGAGGCCTGAAGGTGCTGTCCTCACCACTCATCCCAGAGGCTACATTCTCACAGATAGAATATTGCACATTTTCACAGTGGATGAGTTCCTGAGTTTTAGTATATGAATTCTTACCAACATTAGCAAAATAAGAATTAAATTCCTTGGCTTTGTCAAGTACATTATCAAAATTAGAGGTAATGAAAATGTTTTTAGTGTTAGGGACTGTTTCTATAATAGTTTTCCATGTTTTTTGAAATGCTGCCTTTATTGTTGAGAAAGTCATCGTGATAATATTTTGCTTTGCACTCACCAATGAGGGTTTTAACTGGTTTGTTTTCCTGTTTGTATTGTTGTTGCAGATGAGCGTTATGCCCATCGTATTTTAGTTTTGCTCGAGTAATATTTCCAATATTCATAGCTTCCTGGATTGAGTTGCTCGTCCATGGTGCAAATGGTCTTGTGATTTCTTTAGTAACAAGGGGCACATTCATTTAAACAGTTAATAAAATTTGCGTTAAAAATATCTACATGCGTATTTACGTCGTCTGTACTTAAAATCATATGAAAATTGTGCGTCTTCTGAAGAAGCCTAAAACAAAATTTCTCTTTGGTATGATGACCAACGTGTGGAAATGTTGGAATAGCTGGCGATCTCTTAGGTTTGCTGATATCTGTCATAATACTTGTGAGGTGATGATCAGCAGTCTGTTGTGGCACAGCATCACAGGAGCATACAGTGTCGGGCTTGTTAGTAATAGCAAGATCTGATAAAGAGTTGAAGATGTTGGCGTAACCCTCGTTGGTTTATCAATTACTTGAGTTAACTTGTTGCTCTTTATGATCTTAGATATCTTGCTATTACCAACAAGTAAGTTGTCATTGAAATCACACAGTATAAAGAATGTCTTATTCTTAGTACTAATTAATCTAAACATGTCTTGTATGCATTCAAAAGCAGTGGCAGAGGCTTTACGGTGTGGGTACATGCAACCAATTATTATGGCTAGCTGCTTCCAGAAATCTTCAATGTCCACTTGTTTGGGGACGTTCAAGTTAATGATATTGAGTGTTAAGACATTCTTTACATAGATACATACACATACATAAATACATAGATACATACACCGCCTCGCCGCCGCTGTGTGTGTATGTACTGGTAGTAGGGGCGCCCTCCTCGTTACCCCATCATGTCTTGCTCCCTTTGTCGCTGGCCTGCTGGGTTTATAATAGAAAGGGGCTCGTCGTTGGAATGCAGGGCGGGGCTGGGAGGTAGTGAGGGAGCCCTGGGGAGCTCTGTGAGTCGAGGCGTTGCGAGCGTATGATCTGCCTTGTTGACTTGGCCTGATGTGAATGCGTGAGGCAGCCTGACGTTCTTGGGATAATGGGCGGTGCTCAGCGTTCTCAGCAGGTGCTCTGGTTCCCAGTGTGGAGTTGTCGCAATCCACGGACCTTTTTTTTCCTTTCGTTGTGCTTTATGTGTGTTAATATTTTTTTCATTAATATTTTTCTTGACTTCTTCCCAGTGTGTGCAAAGACAGAAGTGTGGGTGTTGCTTTTTAATGGTGCTCAGTAGCTTGATTACACCCAGCCTATTCAGTTCTGGTGGGAATTTTTTTCCATGTCAAAGCACACATCATCAACCTCACCTGTGCTAAGTATGAATGCAGGGGCAGTTTTAATGGTATTTATTCCATTAGCTTCACCCCATTTCATTAAATGCTCGTTTCAGTCAAGTGTTTTTGCTTGTACTTCCTGAGTCATGGGTGGTGGCACGAGCTGACACACATGCACCTTCATAGCACTAACTTTTTTCCTTCAATGCTGCGATCAAACAGTCTAAATTGTTTAGTATTGCTGTAGGTGTACACGGAGCATGGATGGGGAAGAGGACCCGTTCGCAATACACCACCTCTCTCTGCCCCGATTTGCGCCTCCTGGCTGTGGCTGGCGCGACACCCCACGATCTGCAATCTAAATTCACCAAACAGAAGACTACGGCTGACATTCCTGTAAGGTTCCTTATAATTATTCAAATATCCATCCATTTTCTCGACTGCGATAGCTCAAAAGGAATCCAAATAAATTAATTATCTATTTTAGGCGGAAAATTAACCCTCCATTGGTTTTACAGGGAAGTTTTAAGGGCAAGTAAATTATATTAATTCTCCCTACCAATATAGAACATAATAATGCATTACATTTCAATAGAAGATATTTTACGCGAGTTTCCCTTCTAATACTCTGAAATAGCTGACGTTTTTCTTTCCGTCCCGGGAGTTTTAAGGGGGAGCCTCACTAAATCGAGTAAATTATTCCCATTTTCTTTCCCACGGTGCCTCGAGGTGCCAATCATTTATTATTTATTTAAAGATGGGTACTACATTAGCCTGCCTCCACATTACTGGTAGCTCACCTGACTCAGTGATTTCCTAAAGACAGAAACTAACGGCTCACTAATAACCTCTTTGCATTCCTTAAGTACTCTGGGATATATTTCATCAGGTCCTGGTGTCTTGAACTTTTTAGCCTATCTATCTCCTGTTCCACTATCTCCCTAGTTATGGAAATATCTGTCAGGTTCTCATTCTCATCTGCTCTAAACATCTGTTCACTATCTGGCATATCCTGCATGTTTTCCTGGGTGAAGATAGTTAATAGATACTCATTCAGAAGTTTACTAATCTCCTCCCCAGAAATAACCAGCTCCCCATCTGCTGCCTTTAATGGACCTACTGTATCCTTATTCTTCGTCCTGTATGCCTGATAAAGTACCTTGGGATCCGTCTTCGCCTGGCTGGCTACCTTTAATTCATAACTGCTCTTAGCTTTCCTCGTTAACTTCCTGACTGTTTTAACTAATTCATTATACTGTGACCTTAAAACTTCTTCACCTGCCCTTAATCTCTTATATATACTTCTCTTACGCCCTATATAATGTTTTAACCTAGCAGTCATCCATTTTGAGTCATTCTTCTGTGATCTTATTGCCCTACAGGGATATTTGCTAACTGACCTGTATGAACTTTATCTACGAAATATCTACACAATTTATCTACATTTACCTCACCTAATCCCCTCATCTCGGCCCTTACCATCCTCCCCACTCCCTCATCTACTCGTCTCGACCTCACCTTTCTCATTTCAGCATAACCTGACCTTCCAACATGCTCACACCTATCTCCCCCTCCCTCTCTCCTCCGCCCCTTGCGGACACATCTTCCCTCCTCTTGTCCTACACTCTCACACCTCACCTCACCTCTCTCATCTTGCCTTCTCTCTCTCAACTCCATTCCGGACCTGAACTCACCCTGCATCCGTTGCCAGTCCACTCCTTGGAGGTACCTTTTTAATTCCTCGAAATCTGCTCTCCTAAAGTCAAGTATTTTACTAGTGTTTTTGCTTCTAAAAGTTTCTTCCCATTTTAAATTGTACCTGATTTCCCTATGATCACTGTTACCTAGCTGTCCTCCAACCTCTACCTGCGTGACTGTGGGTGGTATAGACATACTGTTAAATTCTGAGCCATCCTTGCTAGCAATGTGTATTAGGCGAGTAGGACAGGGAATAAAACGTGTGAGTCCTAAGACAGCTGGAGCAGAACTAAAGTGTACCACACCTGCTATTTATTTCATTGGCTTCGACACAGATTAAAAATACACAGTGTGAAACCCCAAAACCCCGAACATCTGAGTAACTCAATTGAACCCCGAATAAACCCACCAACGTATCATTATGTTTCGGACCCAACACCCCCACTGAAACTAATGATGGGTATATACAATACAACACACATTAAATCAATACACACTCCTGTTTTAACTATCTACACACCCATAATAACTTTACTGAAATCACAAAGCTTTACTTTAGGTACAGGTTTAGTGAACATATCAGCAATATTTTGATCAGATGGTACATAGTTAAGTTGCACTACACCTCTCTGAACCTCTATCCTAATAAAATGGTATCTAATATCTATGTGCTTTGATCTCTGATGCTGGACAGGGTTTTCAACTAATTTTATGGCACCTTGGTTATCACAGTGTATAGTACATGTCATTACATAGATCAGACTTCCAACTAATCCTCTATACATATTGATATCAGCCAGTTTTGATTCACTAGAACTAATACATACTTTGTTCACATCCATGTTACAAGGAATATAGGCAGGTTTACAATGTTGCATACCAAATTTCTCAAGGATCTTTTCCACATATTTAGTTTGATTCATTTTAATTACATTATCATCACACACAAACTGTATACCTAGATACCAGGAAATTTTGCCTAGATCTTTCATCCTAAATTTATCACCCAGACTTTCCTTCATGTTCTTCAATTTTGCATCACTGCTGGCCGCAATTATTATGTCATCAACCCAAACTAATATATTGGTTACCTCATCATCAGTAATTCTGGTATAAAGACATGGGTCAGCAAATGACTGAGTTAAACTTAGGTCAACCAAATACGAGTGCAACAGTGAACTCCAATTTCTACCACTTTGTTTGAGACCATACAAGGATTTCTTTAATTTGTACACCAACTTCTCGCCACCATTACCCTCCACACAGAAACCCTTGGGTTGTTCAACATAAATTTCACAATCAATAGGTGCATTTAAGTAGGCAGTTTTTACATCCATTTGATGAACAACCAGGTCATGTTGTACAGCCAACTGCATTAAAGTTCTTACAGATGTGATCCTAGTAGTTGGGGAAAATGTTTCGTGATAATCTATACCTGCCTCCTGAGAGTAACCCTTAGCAACAAAACGAGCCTTGTACTTTGTCTCATTGTTAGAGTTAAACTTCAGGTCATATACCCACCTACTTCCCACAGCTTTTCTACCTTCAGGCAAAGTAGTAAGCTCAAAAGTCTCATTATCCTTTAGAGCTTTCATTTCCAATTCCATAGCTTCTCGCCATTTATCAGAATCAGGAGATGCAATAGCATCTTGATATGTATAAGGTACACTGGCTAGTTTATAGCAATAGTCAACAGTACAATTCACAATACTATCCAAAGCCTCATCCATTTCATCACCAACAATACAGTCACCAAAATATATGGGTTTACGTTTTACTCTTTCTGACCGCCTTAAACACACACTGTCCTCTGTTTGGTTACCAACTTCTGGGCTAGCTTCAGTGTCAGTACTACGTGTTGCAGTCACATTCACTACCCCATGCTACATCTGAACTTACATCTACGCTAGGCCTGGTAAATTTGACGCATCCAACTTTCCTTACTGTACCAGTCTTTGGAAAATATACAAGGTATGCTGGACTAGACTTATCATAGCCTACAAAAATTCCATCCTCACTCGGGGCACCAAGTTTTTTCTTCTGTTGTACATAGGCATAACATACAGAACCAAAAATGTGCATATTACTAATATTTGGCTTTTTACCTGCAAAAGCCTCGAATGGAGTCTTCTTAATCCTAAGGTTATAACATCTGTTTCTAATGTAAGCAGAGGCCATAACGGCATACGTCCACAGAAACTTTGGCAGACCAGACTCTATTAGTAAACATCTGGCCATTTCAAAAAGAGTACGCCAGCCTCTTTCAGCGGTACCATTTTGGTGAGGTGAGTAGGGAGAAGACATTTCATGCTTGATTTTATTTTCCACGAGTAAATCTGCGAATGCATTAGAAGTAAATTCCGTACCTTCATCACTTCTGAGACATTTCACCGAGCCATAGGGAGAAATGTCTGCTATGAAATGCTTAGTTGCCTGTAAGGTGTCACACTTATATTTGAGGAAGTATATCATGATAAGACCGGAGTAATCATCAACAAAACTGAGTGCATACTTAAAACCGTCCTTGGCAACAGGATCAATGGGACCAGCTAGGTCACAGTGTACCATATCTAGTTTAGCTTTTGAACGCTCATCAGCTTGTCAGTTTAGAAAACTGAGTCATTTTCCCTTTAACACAAATGCCACAATCAAAGTCCTTTTTGTCACTAATTTTCATCCCGTTCACTACACCTTCAAGTTTCAAAATATCACTCACATTACAATGACCGAGAATTTCATGCCACTGTCTCAATGTATAGGACGCCCTATTTGAACACACAGTATTGTTTAAGAAATACAGTCTACCATGCTTAACTATGTCAAACTTTGTACCGTTTGTAGATGTTAACTCTGCAGAATTTGGTTTAAACTCGATTGATGCACCCTTCTCAGTGGCAGCTTGAACCGAGAAAATATCTTGCTTGAAGGAAGGTACATAGAGAGCATTTTCCAGAATTGCTGTATGAACATTACCACAAGAGTCTACAAGGGTAACACAGGCATCACCCTTCTTTTTAACCAGATTATTTGTTCTACTACCATCAGCTAGTTCAATAAAATGTCTCTCAGGATCAAATTGCTTGTCAAAGCACACAAATTTGGAGTCATCATTGATTATATGAGTAGTTGCACCACAGTCCACCATTAACTTGTTAACCACAACACATGATTCAGTCTCTGATCTCCGAAGCCCCACTTTAAACACAAAACTGTGGCTCTGACTGTCATAATCATCACTATAATCTTTTACGTTCCTGGCAGAGTCTTTACCACTGTTACCCCCCGAACTCTTCCAACAAAACTTCGTATCGTGGGAGTTATTCCTGCAGTTCTCACACCATCTTCTTAAAGTCTGGTTCGGTCTAGAGACACGGCAGTCGACCGATTTGTGACCCTGAAGACCGCACTTGAAACACGTACCACTGAATTTACGAGACTCTATCCTCATCACTCTGTCACTGTCACTTTTGTCGCCGCACGACTTCTGTCTCCTCGAAACTTCTGAGAGACACCTTGAACTCAGCAAATGTCAATGCCTTTTCTCTTTGTGTAATTACAGTCATAAATGGCTTGAATTCCGTAGGTAAACCCTTAAGCACCATTGCCACCAACAAGCTGTCACTAATAGTTTCACCAGACGTTTTAAGTGCAGTTGCCGCCGTCTCGGCTCGAATCACATAGTCTGTAACACTCTCGTTTTCTCCCTTAAGCAACGTTGTGAGCTCCGTGTACAGTGATATGACCTTGGGTTTACCTTTCGATAAGTAGTGTTCCCGTAAAATCCTCAGTGCCTCACGTCCATCGTCCTTCGCATCACGCATCACAAGGGATAGACTACGGTCATCCAGGAACTGAATCAACTCCGCAAATGCCTCGGCATTTTTGGTAACGTCTGCAGCAGTCGTACTTGATGCAGGAGGATCAATCACATTATGCAGTTTCTGTAGCCGCATGTAGCCCAAAAACTTCACTTCCCATAACTCGTACTTGCGCTCATCACCGTCAAAATACAGTCTGTTCCTGGGCCCATAACCTGTTAAACTCTGAGCCATCCTTGCTAGCAATGTGTATTAGGCGAGTAGGACAGGGAATAAAACGTGTGAGTCCTAAGACAGCTGGAGCAGAACTAAAGTGTACCACACCTGCTATTTATTTCATTGGCTTCGACACAGATTAAAAATACACAGTGTGAAACCCCAAAACCCCGAACATCTGAGTAACTCAATTGAACCCCGAATAAACCCACCAACGTATCATTATGTTTCGGACCCAACAATCACACTAACTAAATTTAATGACGTTTTTTTCAATTTAAGACTCAAGATGAACACCTGCTGGAATAAATCACACACACACACACACACACACACACACACACCTCCTCCCACTCGCCTAATGTAAGATGTCGTTGTTCACAGACTGACCTGACTAACTGTGGATGCAATGTCACCGGGAATTACTCAGGTCGCGTCCTCCAGGTGACAGGTGGCTACACAGGTGATGCGCTCAAAGTCGTGGCGCAGAGGTACCAGCATGTGGGGGGCGTTGGATCAGCTGAGGAGTTGGTGAGCGTAGCGTGGCACCCCGAGGAAGAGGTGAGAGAGCGTGAGAATATTACCTTATAGATTTTCTTGTTATATTTTTATTATATATATATATATATATATATATATATATATATATATATATATATATATATATATATATATATATATATATATATATATATATATATATATATATATATATATATATATATATATATATATATATATATATATATATATAATATATATATATATATATATATATATATATATATATATATATATATATATATATATATATATATATATATATATATATATATATATATATATATATATATATATATATATATATATATATATATATATATATATATATTGTTTTGTCTTTATTTTTTTTTATTTTTCCTGTATGTCATGTTTAGTTTTATCTGTTGCCTTGTCTTCCTATATTTATTTTTATTTGGTAGTTTATTAATATATTTATTCATTATTTTCTTTTAATGCGTATAAGTGAGGAAGACTTGCAAAAGGCAAAAAAAAAAAAAAAAACTATTTAAATATCCATAGTTTCTGCTTACAAAGTACCACAGCAATAGAAATCTGATCTTTAACATTTGCATCTCATTATTATCTTCATATATTACATACTACCATTGCTTCATCATTCCTATAGAAAAAAAAAACATACAAAATTCTTGTCATGCCACTTTGAAATAAAAGAGATGAGGTCACACTATTCCTTCCTCTAGATGCTGTTCATGGCGGCTCCCAGGACCACCCTCAGCCTGGCCAGCGGGCATGAGGGCCAGGCGGGGCAGTGGTGGCGGCTGTGGTTGAGAGGCGGTGAGGAAGAGCGCGGCAAGGCCTCCAGTGGTGACCCCGCGCCGCCTCAGCTTGACCAAGGTGTGTAAGTGTGTGTGTGTGTGTGTGTGTGTGTGAAGAGGTGGAGCTGATGGGCCTCGCAGTGTATTGAGTGTACGTATACATTTTTATTAAACAGGGAATTATTGTTATTATTATTATTATTATTATTACTATTATTATCATTATTATTATTATTATTATTATTATTATTATTATTATTATTTGGTGGTTTAGATCCTCTGCAA
Organism: Scylla paramamosain; assembly: GCF_035594125.1. Taxonomy (NCBI): domain Eukaryota; kingdom Metazoa; phylum Arthropoda; class Malacostraca; order Decapoda; family Portunidae; genus Scylla; species Scylla paramamosain. Next base: position 85,110 of record NW_026973718.1, read on the forward strand.
ACCTATATTGCTTTTCATTATCTCAAATCAAAATTAAATAGCACTGCGCAAGATATGACCGTTAGTTAAGATTTTTTTCGGTTAAATTTAATGTTAGGATGGGAAAAAAAAGAAAAAGAAAAAGGAAGAAATAAAAATTGCATAAAATATGAAAGTCATTGCTATAGTCGGAGTCGTAATTTTCCTTTCTAAAAGATGCAACCATAGATTTCTTTATAAAGGAGTCTATGATATACCTTGAGGCAACGAATTAAAAGGATTGTTTATACCTCGTATAGAGCGAGACGCAGCCGGAACCGAGGCAGGACGGGGCGTGGTGGTGCGCACTCAGTTCTCTGAATCCATCTTTGGCGTATCTGTGGACTCGCTGATGCCGGGGAAGCGTCGGCGTCTCCTGAACCTCACCGTCACGCCACACACTGGGTAGGTTTGCAGTCATGTGTTTGAAGGTGCCAATACTTCATTTGTTTCGAAAAAAAGTTTTCTGTAAAATGTCTTTTCAAGCACTGATAGATTACATTAGACAATTGTTTATAACCATGAGTCCTCTCTTAACTTTCAGAGAACACTGGCAGGTGAGCCTACATGTGCCAATTATCTCTACAGCCCTCGAGTGGGAGACGAAGCTCTGGAAAAATCAGGGCAAGCAACATTGGGAAGTTAATGGGGAAGTCAAGTCTACCAAATCTGACATATCGTTAGAATTCGTTCACTTCAAGCAGGAGAAGCAGGACGAGGAGACTCAGGTCACGGATGACAGAGGTGAGGCTGGCAGGTGTGATGCTGAAGGTTGTGGGGACGGCAATGTCAAGGAGCCAAAAGCCAAGTCGCGGCACCACGTCGACAGTGATTGCGACTCAGATTTAAGAAAAGAACAGACAGTAGACCAGAATGAAGTTTGTAGTGGTCGAGATCATAAATCAGAAGACTTAAAGCAAAATGATCATGATTCCGTAATGGTAAATGTAGACGAAGAATGTTCCAGGAAAGCGGAGTGTGATGGACCGGAAGAGTCAGTGTCAAGTGAAGCTGTTCAAGAGACTACACAAAAATTAACTTCCCGGGTTTTCAGCCTTTCTTCCAACATGAAGACTTACGGTAAGTACGTCCACACTTCATGTAGAACGAAATTTGACTATTAAGGCAAAATTTAATGATACGTTTCTTATGATGTTAGTAAGTCCTTTTATTCAGGTCTTTTTATATACTTGATTTCTTGCAAATAAGAATTTATAATTAAAAAAAGTTGTTCGCTATACCTTTTGAAATCATAACTATTTGGATAGTACTGTTCTAATATTTTTTGTCGGTCGCGTCACTATTTCATCAGTGCCACAGTAGTGTACTTGAGTTGTTTACTTACCTGTACCTCACGACACCCTCCCTTTATCTCCCTCCACGCACCGCACGCATAGTCTCATCTGACGGAGGACGCTGGATTCGGATCCTGCAGCGCACACACCTGGCATTCTGTCCTCGCCTTGGCTGGAACTTGAACCGTGAGTGAACCGGAGCCTGAGAAGCGAAAGTTCAAAGCAAGAGAGAAAGAGAGAGAGAGAGAGAGAGAGAGAGAGAGAGAGAGAGAGAGAGAGAGAGAGAGAGAGAGAGAGAGAGAGAGAGAGAGAATGATGATTTAAACTATACAAGAAAAATATTGCAATAGACTTTTTTTTATCACTCGGAATTCTAGAAATATTTCGGTTCAATCGTGACTGGACTGGGTGGGAGGTAGCGTGGCGGTGTGGTGTTGGGATGTATTGATGGTGATGGATACCGGTCCTGCAGAAAAGGTGGTAGTCATGGCGGTGGATACCTGTCCTGAAGGACAGGTGGTGGCAGTGGATACCCATCCAGCAGGGCAGGTGGTGGCAGTAGATACCCGTCCACAGGACAGGTGGTGGTAGTAGATACCCGTCCAGCAGGACAGGTGGTGGCGGTGGATACCCGTCCAGCAGGACAGGTGATGGTAATGGCGGTGGATACCCGTCCAGCAGGACAGGTGGTGGCGGTGGATACCCGTCCAGCAGGACAGGTGATGGTAATGGCGGTGGATACCCGTCCAGCAGGATAGGTGGTGGCGGTGGATACCCGTTCAACAAGACAAGTGATAGTCATAGCGGTGGATACCCGCCCTGCAGAACAGATGGTTGCGGTGAATACTCGTCCTGCAGGACAGGCGGTGGCGGTGGATACCCGCTCTGCAGGACAGTGGTGGCGGTAGATAACCGTCCAGCAGGACAGGTGATGGTCATGGTGGTGGATACACGTCCAGCAGGACAGGTGGTGGCGGTGGATACCCGTCCAGCATGACAGGTGATGGTCAAGGCGCTAGATACCCGCCCTGCAGGACAGGTGGTGGCGGTGGATACCCGTTCAGCAGGACATGTGATGGTCATGGCGGTTGATACCCGTCCAGCAGGACAGGTGATGATCATGGCGGTGGATACTCGTCCAGCAGGAAAAGCGGTGGCGGCGGATACCCGTCCAGCAGGACAGGTGGTAGTCATGGCGGTGGATACCCGTCCAGCAAGACAGGAGGTGGCTGTGAATACCCGTCAAGCAGGACAGGTGGTGGCGGTGAATACCCGTCAAGCAGGACAGGTGGTGGCGGTGGATACCCGTCCAGCAGGATAGGTGATGGTCATGGCGGTGGATACCCGGCCTGCAGGACAGGTGGTGGCAATGGATACCCGTCCAGCAGGACAGGTGGTGGCAGTGGATACCCGTCCAGCAGGACAGGTGGTGGCAGTGAATACCCGTCCAGCAGGACAGGTGGTAGCGGTGGATGCCCGTCCAGCAGGACAGGTGATGGTCATGGCGGTGGATACCCGTCCAGGTGATGACAGTGAATACTCGTCCAGGCGATGGCAGTGAATACCTGTACCGCAGGACAGGTGGTGGCCGTGGATAACCTTCCCGCAGGACAGGTAGTGGAGGTGAATACCCGTCCAGCAGGACAGGTGGTGGCGGTGGATACTCGTCCTGCAGGACAGGCGGTGGCGGTGGATATCCGTCCAGCAGGACAGGTGATGGTCATGGCGGTGGATACCCGGCCTGCAGGACAGGTGGTGGCAAAGGATACCCGTCCAGCAGGACAGGTGGTGGCAGTGGATACCCGTCCAGCAGGACGGTGGATGACTGTCCAGGAGGACAGGTGATGGTCATGGCGGTGGATACCCATCCAGCAAGACAGGTGGTGGCGGTGGATTCCTGTCCAGCAGGATAGGTGGTGGTAATGGATACCAGCCCTGCAGGACAGGTGGTGGCGGTGGATACCCGTCCAGCAGGACACGTGATGGTCATGGCGATGGATACCCGCCCTGTAGGACAGGTCGTGGCGGTGGATACCCGTTCAGCAAGACAGGTGATGGTCATGGCGGTGGATACCCATCCAGCAGGACAGGTGATGGTCATGGCGGTGGACACTCGTCCAGCAGGACAAGTGGTGGCGGTGGATACCCGTCCAGCACGACAGGTGATGGTCATGGCGGTGGCTACCCGTCCAGAAGGACAAGTGGTGGCGGCGGATACCTGTTCAGCAGGACAAGTGATAGTCATGGCGGTGGATACCCGTCCAGCAAGACAAGTGGTGGCTCTGCATAACCATCCAGCAGGACAGGTGGTGGCGGGGGATACCCATCCAGAAGGATAGGTGGTAGTCATGGCGGTGAATACCCTTCCAGCAAGATAGATGATGGTCGTGGCGGTGGATACCCGCCCTGCAGAACAGGTGGTGGCGGTGGATTCCCGTCCAGCAGGACAGGTGGTAGTCATGGCGGTGGATATCCGTCCAGCAGGACAGGTGGCAGTCATGGCCGTGGATACCCGTCCAGCAGGATAGGTGATGGTCATGGCGGCGGGTATGGTGGATACCCGCCCTGAATGACACATGGTGGCAATAGATACCCGTCCAGCAGGACAGGTGGTGGCAGTGGATACCCGTCCAGCAGGACAGGTGGTGGCGGTGGATGCCCGTCCAGCTGGACAGATGGTGGTTATGGCGGTGGATACCCGTCTAGCAGGACAGGTGATGGCATTGAATACCAGCCCAGTTGGACAGGTGATGGCATTGAATACCAGTCCAGCAGGACAGGTGATGGCAGTGAATACCCGTCCCGCAGGACAGGTGGTGGCCGTGAATAACCTTCCAGCATGACAGGTAGTGGCGGTGAATACCCATCCAGCAGGGCAGGTGGTGGCGGTGGATACCCGTCCAGCAAGACAGGTGGTGGCGTTGGATTCCTGTCCAGCAGGATAGGTGGTGGTAATGGATACCGGCCCTGCAGGACAGGTGGTAGCGGTGGATACCCGTCCAGCACGACAGGTGATGGTCATGGCGGTGGATACACGTCCAGCAAGACAGGTGGTGGCTGTGAATACCCGTCAAGCAGGACAGGTGGTGGCGGTGAATACCCGTCCAGCAGGACAGGTGGTGGCGGTGGATACTCGTCCTGCAGGACAGGCGGTGGCGGTGGATACCCGTCCAGCAGGACAGGTGGTGGCGGTGGATTCCTGTCCAGCAGGACAGTTGATGGTCATGGCGGTGGATACCCGGTCTGCAGGACAGGTGGTGGCAAAGGATACCCGTCCAGCAGGACAGGTGGTGGCAGTGGATACCCGTCCAGCAGGACAGGTGGTGGCGGTGGATGACTGTCCAGGAGGACAGGTGATGGTCATGGCGATGGATACCCATCCAGCAGGACAGGTGGTGGCGGTGGATTCCTGTCCAGCAGGACAGGTGATGGTCATGGCGGTGGATACCCGCCCTGCAGGACAGGTCGTGGCGGTGGATACCAGTTCAGCAGGACAGGTGATGGTCATGGCGGTGGATACCCATCCAGCAGGACAGGTGATGGTCATGGCGGTGGATACCCGTCCAGAAGGACAAGTGGTGGCGGCGGATACCCGTTTAGCAGGACAGGTGGTAGTCATGGCGGTGGATACCCGGCAAGCAAGACAGGTGGTGGCTTTGCACAACCATCCAGTAGGACAGGTGGTGGCGGTGGATACCCATCCAGCAGGACAGGTGGTAGTCATGACGGTGAATACCCTTCCAGCAAGATAGATGATTGTCGTGGCGGTGGATACCCGCCCTGCAGGACAGGTGGTGGCGGTGGATACCCGTCCAGCAGGACAAGTGGTAGTCATGGCGGTGGATACCCGTCCAGCAGGACAGGTGATGGTCATGGCGGTGGATACTCGTCCAGAAGGACAAGTGGTGGCGGCGGATACCCGTTTAGCAGGACAGGTGGTAGTCATGGCGGTGGATACCCGTCAAGCAAGACAGGTGGTGGCTTTGCACAACCATCCAGTAGGACAGGTGGTGGCGGTGGATACCCATCCAGCAGGACAGGTGGTAGTCATGGCAGTGAATACCCTTCCAGCAAGATAGATGATTGTCGTGGCGGTGGATACCCGCCCTGCAGGACAGGTGGTGGCGGTGGATACCCGTCCAGCAGGACAAGTGGTAGTCATGGCGGTGGATACCCGTCCAGCAGGACAGGTGGCAGTCATGGCGGTGGATACCCGTCCAGCAGGATAGGTGATGGTCATGGCGGCGGGTATGGTGGATACCCGCCCTGCAGGACAGATGGTGGCAATAGATACCCGTCCAGCAGGACAGGTGGTGGCAGTGGATACCCGTCCAGCAGGACAGGTGGTGGCGGTGGATGCCCGTCCAGCTGGACAGGTGGTGGTCATGGCGGTGGATACCCGTCTAGCAGGACAGTTGATGGCATTGAATACCAGCCCAGCAGGACAGGTGATGGCAGTGAATACCCGTCCCGCAGGACAGGTGGTGGCCGTGAATAACCTTCCAGCATGACAGGTAGTGGCGGTGAATACCCATCCAGCAGGACAGGTGGTGGCGGTGGATACCCGTCCAGCAAGACAGGTGGTGGCGGTGGATTCCTGTCCAGCAGGATAGGTGGTGGTAATGGATACCCGCCCTGCAGGACAGGTGGTGGCGGTGGATACCCGTCCAGCAGGACAGGTGATGGTCATAGCGGTGGATACCCGGCCTTCAGGACAGGTGGTCGCTGTGGATATCCGTCCAGCAGGACAGGTGATAGTCACGGCGGTGGATACCCGCCCTGCAGGACAGGTGGTGGCGGTGGATACCCGTTCAGCGGGACAGGTGATGTTTATGGCGGTAGATACCCATCCAGCAGGACAGGTGATGGTCTGGCGGTGGACACTCGTCCAGCAGGACAAGTGGTGGCGGTGGATACCCGTCCAGCACGACAGGTGATGGTCATGGCGGTGGATACCCGTCTAGTAGGACAAGTGGTGGCGGGGGATACCCATCAAGCAGGACAGGTGGCAGTCATGGCGGTGGATATCCGTCCAGCAGGATAGGTGATGGTCATGGCGGCGGGTATGGTGGGTACCCGCCGCCCTGCAGGACAGATGGTGGCAATAGATACCCGTCCAGCAGGACAGGTGGTGGCAGTGGATACCCATCCAGCAGGACAGGTCGTGGCGGTGGATGCCCGTCCAGCTGGACAGGTGGTGGTCATGGCGGTGGATACCCGTCTAGCAGGACAGGTGATGGCATTGAATACCAGTCCAGCAGGGCAGGTGATGGCAGTGAATACCCGTCCCGCAGGACAGGTGGTGGCCGTGGATAACCTTCCAGCATGACAGGTAGTGGCGGTGAATACCCGTCCAGCATGACAGGTGGTGGCGGTGGATACTCGTCCTGCAGGGCAGGCGGTGGCGGTGGATACCCGCTCTGCAGGACAGTGGTGGCGCTAGATACCCTTCGTACAGGACAGGTGGTGGCGGTGAATACACGTCCTACAAGGACAGATGGTGGCGGTGGATACCCGTCCTGCAGTACAGGTGATGTTCATGGCGGTGGATACTCGTGCAGCACGACAGGTGATGGTCGTCGCGGTTTATACCCGTCCTACAGGACAAGTGATGGCGGTGGATACCCGTCCTACAGGTCAGGTGGTGGCGGTGGATACCCGTCCTACAGGACAGGTGGTGGCGGTGGATACCCGTCCTACAGGACAGGTGGTGGCGGTGGATACCCGTCCTGCAGGACAGGTGATGGTCATGGCGGTGGATATCCGTCCTACAGGACAGGTGGTGGCGGTGTATACCCGCCCTGCAGGACAGGTGATGGTCGTGGCGGTGGATACCTATCCTGCAGGACAGGTGGTGGTGGTGGACACCGGCCCGTTCCGCAGAATTGACTTCCAATATCATTCTCCCTCCACTGAGGTGCTGTGGTTCAGGAGTACTCATTCTTTTCATTTGACGGTCTCCTTTCCAATGTTCTGTGTTTTCACTGAAGGACGCCCTTCACGAAGTGGATGACGTCCATCGTGTCTATTGTGTGAGGATGCGTCAGATTTTCTCTTAGTTTATTCTAGTTTTGCTGTTCCCTGGTGGCTTGCCTCGTGACTCCCTGAACTGATAATTTAGTCCCTAAACTATCAGTCGTCCCTGGCAGCGGCCGACTCTGCCCTGGTGCAGGCATACTGCTGGGCTGAGTCCCACTTGGGGAACCTCGCCCTGGTCTGTGCGATCCTCACCCCCTCCTGCTACGAGAGCTGGACGTTGGGGTAAACAAACTTTTTATCGTATAAAACGATTTTAAAATTAAATCCTTATTGTGATCCTCATCGGTGCGACAAGACATTTGTAGATTGAGTGAAGAGAGATGGTGAGGAAGGGATCGCAGGTTTGGGGCGTGAAGGGTGAGGAGAGAGAAGGCACGGTGTGTGGAAGGTTTGTTTGGAGGGGCTGTTTTGCCATAACAGGAAGGTGTGGCTTTAAGAAGAAGAAGAAAGTGAAGCAGCAGCAGCATAAAAAAAGAGAGTGCACGTGTGTGTGCAGATTTAACTGGGGCTTAAGAAAAAATAAATAAAATAAATAATTGGAAATTGATTGTAGTGTGTATACTTTATATGCACATTGTCACTACTACTACTAGCCTACTGGCTCCTTGTAGCTGCTTCTTATTAATTCTCTCTTCCAGCATTATTGTAACTATAAATCTCTCTTCCAACATTATTCTAACTATAACAAGAATTTATAATAATTAGGAGAATATTGATGACGTGGTAAGCATGATGGCAAATATTTACATCTTTGTTTCTTCCATATATCGCTTTATATTACTTCCAAGGTTTTCCTTCTGCGTTTGTTCCTTTTCTTTCTTTCAGGCTCAGAGTGAGCATCGTAGGAATGGCAGCCGTCTTGATAGACTTGTAAAAACTGGGAACACCACCGACAGCTTCAGCAGGTCCTGGCACTGGTTCTTCAGTGTTGAGTGGCAACCGTTCATTTGACAAAGAATAGCTGTTTCAAGGGTTTAGGGAAAAAAGTTTTAAAGTTACAAGTTTGTTCACATTTTGTCTGCTCGTGTGTGGAAGTAATTTCGCAGTCTGTCAGTAGCACATCGGACTGCCCTCCGTCTTGGATCACTGAGCTGCTGCATTTATTTATTTTTTTCAGGTCACTTTATGTTTGCTCTAGAACAAATCTTAGAAGTTATATGAGTAACTAATGTCCTTGAATTCATTGTTATTTTCATTTGTTTATTTATTTATTTTTTTTTTTCTTCTTCTTCATCATCATCTTCTTTTTCTTCTTTTTCTTCTTTTTTTTTTTTTCTTCTTCTTCTTCTTGTTTTTTGTTCTTCCGCTTCTTCTTTTTCTTCTTCTTCTTCTTCTTCTTCTTCTGCTTCTTCTTTTTTTTCTTTTTTTCTTCTTCTTCTTATTATTATTATTATTCTGCTTCTTTTTTTTCTTTTTTTTTCTTTTTCTTCTTCTTCTTATTCTTATTCTTCTGCTTCTTCTTCTTTTTCTTTTTTTTTTCTTCTTCTTCTTCTTATTATTATTCTTCTGCTTCTTCTTCTTCTTCTTATTATTATTATTATTATAATTATTGTTATTATTATTATTATTATTATTGTTCTTCTTCTTCTTATTATTATTATAATTATTGTTATTATTATTATTATTATTATTGTTGTTGTTATTATTATTATTATTATTGTTGTTGTTGTTCAGACATTCCGACAAGCTGGAGGAGGAGGTGAGAAGAAATACAAGTGTTGGGAGGTGAGTTTATTCCCGACTAGTTCCCCTGAAGAAGCTTGTGCGAAGCTAGTCGGGAATAAACTATCCTCCCAGCACTTGTGTTTCTTCTCACCTCCTCCTCCATTATTAGCATCATTATATTCCGGAATTACTAGTAAGTAGTGACGTCAGTAAATTTGCGAATGACACCAAATTACGAAGATAAGACAGGACTGGATAGAAAGTATGATTGGACAGAAAAGTGTGAAATGATATTCGATATCAATGAGGTAGCGTTCTCTACGTAAGAAGTAAGAGAGAGAGAGAGAGAGAGAGAGAGAGAGAGAGAGAGAGAGAGAGAGAGAGAGAGAGAGAGAGAGAGAGAGGGATGCACAATATATAACAGCAGCTTAAAGGCCAGGGAGATAGCTAAATCTTCGAGAGAGAGAAAACAAAGTGATACTACAAGTCTGCGGCCTATAAAACAGTGCATTTAGTGCTTTGATAAGGCCTCTCTTACATTACGGTGTACAGTTGTGGCTGTGCAAAGAAGAGTGACTAGGATGATCCAGGGACTGAAAAAAAAAAAAAAAAAAGCTAGTCACTGGAATGGTGTAGGGAGCGTGGTGATACGATAGAGGTATTTCGATATCATTAAGGTAGGCTTTACCTCCTCATACGGTGTTCCATCCCTCGAAGTAATAATAATGATAATAATAATAATAATGATAATAATAATAATAATAATAATAATAATAATAATATTAAGTGAATTGATAAGTAAATACATCCGCCAATTCATGATGACTTAAGATTTCTCGGCCTGGGTGCTGGACCTTACAAGTCTCTTGATACTTCATCTCCTTGCTATTCTTGTCATGTGCCTTACCCGAATAGAATGGCTGGCGGGGGGGAGGGGGGGAAAGGTGACAGGCGAGGTGCAGGCTGAGGGTCATGGCAGGGTTAGTTGGGAGAGCTCAGCCCCAGTGAACGCTCGTGTGTGTCAGCTGAAGGACACCAACACTGCCCGGTGATCCATCTGGGTGGTGCCAAGCGAGGAACATGTACTGGTGTTTTGGTGAGTAGATTAGGTAGTGGTGATACGAAGAGATTTAACAATACGGCCCTTAGATGTTCTTCCATATGATGTATGCTAACAATCGTGTGTGTGTGTGTGTGTGTGTGATGGGAATAAGGTACCTAAGTTTGTTAGTGAACACGTACTATATTATTTAGTATACTATCATTTGCTCCTTTACTTTACTGAAAACAGTACGGTTCATATTGAAAGCATGTTATAAAACTACATTGTGGTTTGTAAGCATGAACTCTGCCGTCTCCCATCGTCTGCAGCAGTGACTACGTGAGGTGGAGACTAAAGGAAGGGGAATAGGGGAGCTGCCAGGTGCCTCCACACGCCCCACAATTGCACGAGTGAACATTCTTTTCTTGTTCTTTCACAACATCCTCACTTTATTTTACCAACCGTGATTCAAGTAAGAGAGAAATCCAAACAATTTTAAACCGTCAAATAAACTCACCGTTCGCGAAAATATTCTAACGTGTATTTTGAAATTGCCGCGTGACTGGATATGTAAGGGAAAGTGGAAAGCCAGGAAGCGCCACAAGCATAATGTTATTCAGTCTTAAAAAATGATTGAGTTACCCCGGTTAGCATCCAAAACTGGAAAGGTGTGGATATTCTTTAAGTAAAACGTCGACCTGCTATACCATGGAACTGAGGTTTCATAAGCGAGTGGGGTTGTTCGTCCTAGTGGAAACATTGTTGAGTGACCATTCTATAATTATCATATTAGCCAATATAACAAATAGTTTACCTAAAGGAACTGGTGTGTGATTATTGTACGACACTATACGCAGATTATCAACTTCCAAGAGGAATTATTCTGCGATTACGTTGGAAGTGGTAAACTATTCTGTAATTATCGAACTTACCGCTATAAAGAAACTCTATCTATAATCATCACTAATCCGAAATTATTGTACTCGACACTACAAAAAATTATACAATGCCAGTGTCGATTCATAAGAACATAAGAACATAAGAAATAAGGGAAGCTGCAAGAAGCGAGCAGGCTTACACGTGGCAGTCCCTGTATGAAACACTCCTACCTATTTCCATCTGTTATCCCCATCCATAAACTTGTCTAATCTTCTCTTAAAGCTCTCTAGTGTCCTAGCACTAACTACATGATTACTGAGTCCGTTCCACTCATCTACCACTCTATTTGAGAACCAATTTTTTCCTATCTCCTTCCTAAACCTAAATTTTTCAAGCTTGAACCCGTTATTTCTTGTTCTACCCTGGTTGCTGATCCTAAGAATTTTGCTTACATCTCCTTTGTTATAACCCTTATACCACTTAAAGACTTCTATCAGGTCCCCTCTTAACCTACGTCTCTCTAGAGAATGTAAATTTAACCGCTTCAACCTCGCTTCGTAAGGAATACTCCTCATCCCCTGTATCCTTTTAGTCATTCTCCTCTGTACTGATTCTAATAGACCTATATCTTTCCTGTAATGTGGGGACCAGAACTGCACAGCGTAGTCTAGATGAGGTCTGACCAGCGCCAAGTATAACTTTAATATTACTTCCGGCCTTCTACTTTTAGCACTCCTAAAAATGAATCCTAGTACCCTATTTGTCTTGTTTCTGGCTTCTATGCATTGTTTCCCTAGACGGAGTTCAGAGCTAACTATAACTCCTAAATCTTTCTCGTACCCTGTACCTACCAGAGTTTGGGTGTTTAATGTGTACCTATTGTGTGGGTTTCCTCTACCTACGCTAAGCACTTTGCATTTATTGATATTAAATTGCATTTGCCATCTATCCGTCCATTCATTCATTCTATCTAAGTCTGTCTGCAAGGCGATGGCATCCGCTTCTGACCTAATTAATCTACCTATCTTTGTGTCATCCGCAAATTTACTAACATCGCTACTAATTCCACTATCCAAGTCATTGATATATAAAAGAAATAATAATGGCCCTAATACTGATCCCTGTGGCACCCCACTAATGACATGACCCCACTCGGATTTCGAGCCGTTTATTAGCACTCTCTGTCGCCTGTTACCAAGCCATGACCCAACAGAGCGTCACACTGTCATGGGCGACAAGGCTGGCCGAGCGATGTTCTGGTTGTATTAGAGAGACAACATTCAATACACGTGTTAGGAAATAGTTCAAAGTGAGATAATAACTGTGCAAACTGTAGACACAACTTAACGAAGAGACTGGAACGCTCATGAATTACTACAGCAAACCCTTTCTACAATGAATCCACTACTTCTTAGCTCACCCTATTTTTACATCATCTTACTCTCATCATCAGGGTGGAATGAAAAGCTTTTCATCTCATCAACTCCTCTCCTCTAACTGTCTTTAGCCTCTCTCTCACCGCCGCAGTGTTGCATCTCTAGCTGTCTTCTACTGCTATTTTCATGCTAACTGCTCTTCTGATCTTGCTAACTGCATGCCTCGCTGCACAACACTTTCTTCTTTATCTCGCCCCTATTCTGTCCACCTCTCTAACGCAAGAGTTAACCAGTATTCTCAATCATTCATCTCTTTCTCTGGTAAACTCTGGAACTCCCTGCCTGCTTCTGTATTTCCACTTCCTATGACTTGAACTCCTTCAAGAGGGAGGTTTCAAGACACTTATTCATCAATTTTTGACCACTGCTTTTACCCTTTTATGGGACTGCCATTTCAGTGGACATTTTTTTATTGGATTTTTGTTGTCCTTGGCCAGTGTCACTCCTACATATATAAAAAAAATACTGCCTTGTTTTCTCTCATTAATATCAAAGTGGCTTGCATCACTACATCTTGTTACTAGTGTTGTTCTTCTCATCACCAACTGACTCCTCCTCTCCTTCACAGATCTGGGTGGAGTGGCATTCTCACTACAGACTGGAGACCCGTCCACTTAAAGGACCCGGTTGGAGTTGGACACAAAATTCAAGAGCAGATTTTCAGCCGTTAAAATATCTTAAATCTTCCGATAAGATTTAAATTGGGTAATGTTGGGTTTGCTGTAGTGAATTACCAAGACAGAAGTCCATGCATGTGTCTGGGATGTAAGGAGGGTAGAAATGTCTCCCTTCACACCACAGGAGGCAGCACCACCGTGGCAGGACCCCAGAGTCAGGTGCTGTGCTGGGAGGAGACGAACAGCAGCAGTAGTGAAAGAATCCATTGGTGGTGGTGGTGGTGGTGGTGCAGCTGTCCACTCCACAGTGACCGTCTTGCTTCAACATGCTGTCTTCCCACACCTGCAATGAACAAAACCTCTCCTGTGATGAGCAACACTGAGTAACACCTCTCCCCTGCATCAGCAACACTCAGCAACACCTCTCCTGTGATGAGCAACACTCAGCAACATCTGCTTCTCTTCACACATTCATTCAAGCCTCTCTCTCTTCTCTCTCTCTCTCTCTCTCTCTCTCTCTCTCTCTCTCTCTCTCTCTCTCTCTCTCTCTCTCTCTCTCTCTCTCTCTCTCTCTCTCTCTCTCCACAGCCCCACAGCATGTCCCCCACAGCATGTTTACAAACCCACAGTGACTCCCCACAGCCCCTCACACACACACACACAGAGCATTACATAACAGTGCATCTTGTACAGTGCCTATATTAAAGAATGAACACAGAAAATGGACAGGCTTCGTTTTGTTCTGTCCTGCATGGATGTAGCGAGGTTGAATGGGTGCAGGTGAATACTGAAGAGTGTATCAGATGCACGACTCAAAGATGTGAAAGCTGACACACAAAGTACAGGACACAGGTTGATGATGATACGGTGAGTCAAGTATTAGGAGTCAAAATGCTCCACGCTGAACTGACCTACAGCGAGGAGCAGGCTTGTCAAGGGGAAGACATGATGAGTACGGTGAGTCAAGTATTAGGAGTCAAAATGCTCCACGCTGAACTGACCTACAACGAGGAGCAAGCTTGTCAAGGGGAAGACATGATAAGTACGGTGAGTCAAGTATTAGGAGTCAAAATGCTCCACGCTGAACTGACCTACAACGAGGAGTAAGTTTGTCAAGGGGAAGACATGATGAGTACGGTGAGTCAAGTATTAGGAGTCAAAATGCTCCACGTTGAACTGACCTACAGCGAGGAGCAAGCTTGTCTCCGCTGTCTCGGAAGTAAGGAATTGCGTAATAAGCAAGACGAATATTTCTGTATCTTTTCATGTTGTAATCGCGCTGGACTTTAAGAAAAGTCTTACATCTATGAATAAAAAAAATGTTTGGAGTAGATAAACACTTTTCAAGGAGAGAAAAAAATCACAGACTTAGAGGTATACAGTATACTTTGTAATAAAAAAAAAAATAAGATTGAAAGGGTAGTTATAAAAAAAATAAAATAAAATAACGTTACTCATTAACGTCATCAGCACATCCGTTGACAGTAGCCTAATTGGGATCATTATCGATTAATTAGGACTGATTAGCGTACTTAATGGGCTTAGGTGCCAACTCTTTATGAGAAAAAAAAAGGAATATCAACTTATAAGGGGGGAAAGTAAGACTCGCCTCTTTAAAGATGACAGGGACAGCTGAGGACGCTTTTCTACGCTACGGAAGGAGTCCGAGAAGCGAAGTTATTTGAGGTAAGCCTTCAGTTAGTGGGAGAACATGCGACTATATTCTGATTGGAAGCATAAGAGATACATTGCACCAGATAAGATCTATCCAGCAAGGATACAACGTGTGAACTGAGTCCATACAGGTGATTGCGAGACATATAGGAAGAACAAATTGCTTTGTTGAGCCTATCGTTCCTTCACTGCACGCCAAGCTGCACGGAAGAGCCAGAAGCAGAGTAACCTTCTGCATTCATTTCCTCTGTTTTATCGTTATCCTCAGTCTTAAGCCCTGTGATTTACTGTGAGTCTATCAGTTGTCAGGTATTTTGTTCAGCATCTCAGGGGATGTGATTGAAAGAAAACGTAAATCACAATGGAAACGGGTGTAAAAGGTTATTTGATTTCTGACAGTGACTGAACCTTGGAATGGTCGTTTATGTCGAGTTCCTGGAATCAAAAGTAGAGATCTGCACAATCCTCTTCGACGAGAGGGTGAGGAGTACTCTGGGAAAGGAAAGAAAAAGGAGAGCGTCCATGAATTAGAAGCAGATGCAGATACAAGAAAATAAAAGCGTGTGCTGCTAAAACAACAAAAATGAACACATGAATGAGAACATAGAATAGAGTGAGAGGTGAGGAAGTAAGCTGCACTGGCTTGGCGACAGGTGGCATTGGCTGGCGCTGATCCATCACACTGAAATGCACCGTGACTTACGAATCTGAGTAAAACTGTCACTATTTATCCAACTAACAGTAATAAATGATGATAAGTGATAGCAGAAGCTGACAGCTGATAATAAATGGCAATTCCTCTCAGCGGTTTCTTCGGTAGAATTAAACTACAGAGGAACATATTAGGAAAATGAAAATGATGAAGATTCCTAAACACAAAAAAAGTGAAAACCATGAATATGAACAATTGCAAGTCTTTTCCCCTTTTTATTCCCGTGCTTTCTTATGAAACTTGCTTCCTGAAGTGTAGCGCCGCAGCGCCCTGAAGCCAGCGGTGGGCGTGTGGATGTTATGAGATCACGAAGTGGCAGATATCAGAAGGAATGGTGGGCCGCAGTATTAACTGGGTTGGAGAAAGGGATGTATGTGGAGCATAAGAGCTGTAGAGGAGTGCAGGAAGGTTGAGGACGAGAAATAGTGCAATCGCGCCGAGTATGTTCTATTTTTAAATATAATAACTGGCATCATTATTGTTCATTAATGTAATAGTAGACAACTATTAAAGTAGTCCTATTAAGATTTATTATCTGGACACATGTTTACAATACATTGGACCTAATTTATAAATTAATTCTATATTCCTCTTTGTGTTGCGCTGTAAGTGTGCCAGCAAGCATAACTTGCGCGTCCGGCAGCCACCACGTCAAGGAGTGAAGTTTGTCAGAGAGCACAAAGAGACTCAGCCAGGAAGGCGGCCAGCAAAGTGAAATGTTTGTTAAATACACAGAGCTCCATACATTTCTGGTATCTTCATTAGCAAAGTTGTTTTGGCATCTGGCTGTCTGCTGCATGGTTATATCACTACTATCATGATGCAGGGACGCGCGGACAGGGCACCTCATATCCTCACACTCCACCTTTATGCTTATCTATTCCAAGCCGAATACTGTTATCTATATGACAAACAACATCAGTTTGTTACACCTGAGGGATTGAGGAAATGACCGAAAGTTAATTGGCTGCAGAGAAACTGGTGGTCATAGTTGCATATTGGTAGATAAGGGAAGTGACGCTAGTGCTCGTGTGCGAGAGAGCGGCAAACGCCTCTGCGCCTTCCTGTTGCATTATTTGATTGAATTCAGCACACACTTATGTGTATTAACGATACCATTATCCTCACTGGGTACAGGGTGAGCCGTAAGAGGCTTCGAAGGGAAAGGAAAAGTTTAAAGCATACGCTCCCATGACCCCATGTAATATGCTAATAAGCTTCGATGAATCTGCATTTAATGAAGACGTAGTTCAAGAGTTTTGTTCCTCCAGATATAAAACGGAGGTGGCGGGCAGACGGCAGATACCAGCTATTGCAAAATTTAGTCTCTCTTTTCTCTACTTTCTTCCGTCTTCCTGTTTACTTCCTCCTCAATATTGCTACACCCGTGCTTGTTTGAAAATCTGCTGCTTAATTTCCGCAGCCACACGCCCAGCGATCTGGTTACTCGTCGACTTCCTCAGTATTTTTGCACTTATAGTTTTCGCATTTCATTACAAAACAAGGGAATGCAGATCACCACCACACACACACACACACACACACACACACACACACACACACACACTTAAGGCCACACTGAAACAAAAGGATAAAGGTAAAATTAATTTCAGACTAAACAGCCTCAATGTTAGTAGTACAGGAGTATACGGCGGTGACGAATGTACTTAATCTAGGATAATGTTACTAGTACAGGAGTATACGGCGGTGACGAATCTACTTAATCTAGGATAATGTTATTCTGGCTGTCATAATGTGCGATGAAATATTTCTTAGAATTGACCCCATAACAAAATCAGGAAAGCAATGAAGGGTAAGCATCAGCAGCATCAAGGTCACGCCAAACTGTTTCGTCAAAAAGTGTGAGTCCCATCCAATCCTAATTGATTCCTGGGTATTTTCGTTTCCATCGAAAACATGAAGCCGCTTAAAGTTATTAATTCAATTACATGAAGTCCCCTTGAATTCCACCAAATATTAAAGAATCACGTCCATTTTTATTTTCTGAGAAGCGCTAACAGTTTGGCTTACCACTGAAGCCTGAGGTCTTTTTCCTAAACAAATGAAAAGCAATACTCCTCCTTTGTTGAAGTATTAGTATACTTTTATGTGGAAGAGAACTATGTATGGGGTACATGCAGGGACCCTTTACTTTAACAAACACTCTTCAAGTGCTGAGACTGCTCGACACTTTCAAGTAAGTAGGCTACTGATCTCAAATGTATTATTATTATTATTATTATTTTTTTTTTTTTATGTAGGAGGAACACCGGCCAAGGGCAATAAAAATCTAATTATAAAAAAAAAAAAAGCCCACTGAGATGCCGGTCCCCGAATAGGGTTCGAAGCGGTAGTCAAAAATTGAAGGATAAGTGTCTTGAAACCACCCTCTCGAAGGAGTTCAAGTCATAGGAAGATGGAAATACAGAAGCAGGTAGGGAGTTCCTGAGTTTACCAGAGAAAGGGATAAATGATTGAGAATACTGGTTAACTCTTGCGTTAGAGAGGTGGACAAAATAGGGGTGAGAGAAAGAAGAAAGTCTTGTGCAGCGAGGCTGTGGGAAGAGGGGAGGCATGCAGTTAGCAAGATCAGAAGAGCAGTTAGCATGAAAATAGCGGCATAAAGATAGCTAGAGATGCAACATTGCGGCGATGAGAAAGAGGCTGAAGACAGTCAGTAAGAGGAGAGGAGCTGATGAGACGAAAAGCTTTTGAATCTACCCTGTCTAAAAGAGCGGTATTAGTGGAACTTCCCCAGACATGTGAAGCATACTCCATACATGGACGGATAAGGCCCTTGTGCAGAGTTAGCAGCTGGAGGGGTGGGATGAGAAAAACTGGCGGAGACGTCTCAGAACACCTATCTTCATAGAACCTGTTTTGGCTAGAGATGAGAAGTGAAGTTTCAGTTTAGATTATAAGAAAAGGACAGGCCGAGGACAGTTGAATGTGACTGAAGAAGAGGGGATAGTTATCTGGAAAGTTGTGTCGAGTTGACAGACGGAGGAATTGAGTTTTTGCGGCAATGAACAATGGTGTCGCAGAGTGGATAAGCCTGTCATTGAGAGTCCCTCACTTCTGCTACACACGCTCACTGCCAACTCTTAAATAGCAGCTTCAAGCGTAGACTTACACACTTTTCATAATAATTCATTCGATATTTAAAGATATGTACAATATTCCATAAAAAAAAAAAAAAATCATATTGGTGGTCTTTTTTTCTATTTTCCTTATTTTTTTTTTTTTTCTTTATTTTACTCTCCACCTGTCGTTAAGTGCATACACGATTCACTTTGAAGGAACGTGACTACGGCGTTAATGCAATATGACTGTGATATGAATTAATTCTTGGTGATACACAGTACATTCTTTTCAGTTTAATACAGTGTGGCCCCTGGCAGCTGTGCTCGTATGGAGGCAAAGTAGCACAGTGTACACGTTTCCACCAGTAAATCCAAACTGTCTGACAGTGAGCCGCGTTCACTTGATAGGTTTGTCGGCAGCACCCTCGACAGCACTCGACTCACAAGTGGACACGAGACTCAAGGCGCGCCTCGCCATAGTGCTACTCTTCGTGCCCTTGGCTTGTGAGTGCGTGGCGGGCAAAGGCTCCTCACCCAAGGCTGCCCAGACGAATGAGACACCCGTGCTACAGTAATTAACCACGCCATAAGGGAGAATGTTACCGGTGGGTGTATGGATTAGGTTTTAACAGCTGTGCTCAAGACTCATACGGAAGCTTAATAGACAGATCAATGCATTATGAAATTGTCTTTACAAAGAAAAAAAAAATATGCGCAACATGCCAAAGTGTATGAAGATTATTGGCGGGGAGGAACATCGTTAGCTGCAGGAGGCAAGGATCAATTTCGTGGGTACCGTATTGCTTTCTGCTAGTCATGGTCTAACAAAATACACATTCCAGCTTCTCTTCCCCTTGCTTCTGCTCTGCCCACCAAGAATATGCACCAGTTATTGGCATGGGGATTTTGTGTCGCTATTCCGAGTGGCGTCCCGCACCTGCCGCAACGGGAAGGCTAAGGAAGGACCGTTACTGTAAAACTAAAAGATATGTGCTCTGTGTTTTATAGGCACAAGGAAACCTTGAACGCTTGACGTCATTAGACGATTTTGTTATGTGATTAAACCCATTTAACTTGATTTATCTGTTTGTAATTATTTGTCTCTGAGTAGCTCACGAGTGCCTACTACACCTTGATATTGATATGAGAGAGAGAGAGAGAGAGAGAGAGAGAGAGAGAGAGAGAGAGAGAGAGAGAGAGAGAGAGAGAGAGAGAGAGAGAGAGAGAGAGAGAGAGAGAGAGAGAGAGACTTCCCACCACGAGCTGTCCAGAGGGAGTCCAGGACCACCACCTCCAGTGACATGCTGGTGCAGGTACCTCGATCTTACTCGAGGCAGCACCAGCGCTGTTACACAGCCAGAACCTCCAGACTGTGGAACGTGTTTACGGCAGCCACGAGTGACACAGACAATGACACTCCAGCAAATGAAAATGGCTGCACACAGATGGCGAAATACACAAACTCCCACACTAGTGCTGTGTTAATCATGTGTGCATATAGTAGGATAAGTTTGCTTTTTTGTATATATTTTCTTATTTATATTTAAGTATAGGCTTTTTAAATAGCAGGGTAAAAAAAAACGAGTTGTTTTAAGCCTGATGTAAATTTGTTTAGAGAGAGAGAGAGAGAGAGAGAGAGAGAGAGAGAGAGAGAGAGAGAGAGAGAGAGAGAGAGAGAGAGGCAATATGGGATGGCAATGGAGATGTGTAGGACATGTGATTACAGAAGAAAGCAACATATGGGACAAGAGGGTGACGGACTGGATTGCACGAGACAAAGGGCACAATTAAGAGACACCAGATAGCGAGTAAAAAGGCGAAACTGAAAAGTGTACTAACTAAACTAGAAGATCGGAGCAGTACCACAACTCGTACAGAAGTTTGGGGAAACCTTTGTCTACTAACAAGCCTATAGTAACTGATGATGAACCCTTTCGTCTCTTAACCCTATCTTCTACGCACACTCAGAGGTAGCAGTAGTAGTGGTAGTAGTGGTAGTAGTAGTAGTAGTAGTAGTAGTAGTAGTAGTAGTAGTAGTAGTAGTAGTAGTAATAGTAGTAGTAGTAGTGCCTCCTTTCACAAATCCTTTCTCCGCCACAACTGCCTATTCCTGAACCATCTTTCCCTTCTTTTACTCTTAGTCTTCCTCCAAGTGCATTAGTTTCCTCCCCACGTCCTTCCCCGGCTCGTTCGGGATCTCCTTCGATTCCTTGATCACCTCCGCATCTTCCCTCTCTTCCCGTGGTGTCGTTTGGAGGAAAAGAGTTACCGACAGTCTCGCTGGTTTACGGCACTCGTAAATATTGGATCAACGGGGGTGTTTTCTTATCCCCGCGTGATGCGGCTGCAGGCCAGACGCTTGGTCCCTTCGCCCCTAGCGGTGAGGAGCGCTGTGTTTGCAGCCATGGCAGGATACGTACTCTGATTGATCGATTCATGGGTGATTTTCTTTATTCAAATGGATATATGAGTCCACTGCATGACACAGCCCTCCGCAATACTCCAGGTGTGTTGACTCAGTGGTGTCGCAACCACACTGATCGATGCATTTCTTTGTATTTCATACCAAGCGAACGTGTCTATACTTTGAATACTTGGATCACATCTTAGGTGTCACGACGACATGCAAGACATAACGTGAAATTTTCATCACATTTCACACTTCACAGATCTAAAATTTCATATTATTGTAGCACACAGGCAAAACCTTTATCTCCTTTAGTTAAGTCTATTGCCGCTCATCATGAATTAGGCAACATATCGTACAAAGCTATTATATTTATGGAGAGTCATGCGTTAGCAAAATAAAAAAAATAAAAAATTGTGCACCAAAAAAGAAACTGAAAACATTGTTCACAGTGATTTACGTGAACTTTGGTAACACGCTAGGGCGCCGCGCCTCTGTAATCATATTGAGCAGTTTGCACTGATGAAATCCATGCACGTCCATTCATCATGTAAGTTACTCTCCAGGCTCCAGCACTACGATAGTCTCATACTATTTATGTGTTACTCCATGCTGCATGAAGAGTTAACACACACACACACACACACACACACACACCTATACTGCATACCTGTATATCTATCCATTATATATATATATATATATATATATATATATATATATATATATATATATATATATATATATATATATATATATATATATATATATATATATATATATTAATTCAAGCTGTGCAGGTATAAATAAACAGGGCGCTTTAGAAAATTCAGACTTTTTATGCAGCTATAATAATTGCGAACAAAGCTACCAAACTCTTGCCATTACCTCACTATTATGCAATTATGAAGTTCATGAACCGTATTGTTTACTGGAGTGTTAGCCTGAAATTATTACATATATCAGAGGGACTGCCATCACAACTGCCATCACAGCTGTCTGTGTGACGCGGTGGCCTGGTCGATGATGGGCCTGAGGTGGGTGTTCGGGGCGGGGGGGGCGGTGCTGTCAGTGGCCAGAAAATCGAGGTTTTGAAAATCTGCTGAACATTTTTAATGAACCGAACCTTTCAAACATTAATTGTTTAAGGTGACGGAAGACCTACAGAGAATGTACAGCCTACCAACAGAGGTGTACAAACACGATTGCTCTTACACGAGATTACGTACATAATGCACATAAGAGAACTGAAGAATAGTCTTCTCATATCCAGTAAAAATTAATAGCTTCATAAATCTGGCTCGTGGCCCTAATCCTTGAAAAAAAAAAAAAAAAAAATGGAGGCGCTCCTGCGCCAGATAAGAAAGAATGTTAGGATTTTTATGCGGACATTCCTCATACCCGTGCTGATTTTATTGCAACGAAGGAGGACACTAGGATACATGAATCAAGTTAATATTATTGTTAGAATCCTCATTGATTGAATGAAAATGTGGAATGGTATACTGAATAATATTGTGTGTGTGTGTGTGTGTGTGTGTGTGTGTGTGTGTGTGTGTGTGTGTGTGTGTGTGTGTGTGTGTGCGTTTGTGTGTGTGTGTGTGTGCATTAGCGGGCGAATGCGCTTTCCAGACATTTGGGATTTAAACTACCTGTATCATGTTAAATATGTGTGACAGTGGCAACGAAAATCACACACTGACACACACACACACACACACACACACACACACACACATGCACAATAGCACACGTCAGGACAGTGTACACAGCAGCTTTTTGCAGCTCGCCATCGACATGTGTGCCTGCGTGCCGTGTTACCAGTGGCAATCCCGAGTCTTATTGGCCCTGCACTGCCCACACCACTTGTGCCACTTGACCAGGAGCCATAATGGGGAAGCGATGTACTGGAAAGAGAGGAGGGCGTTCGGATACGCTCACTCGTTAATGCTCATGGAGTTTTGAAGCAAAGCGCTGAACAACCTTGGAGTGGATTCACAAACATTTCAGCGCCTATTCTCCACTAGATTTAATTGGTTTAGTGGAAGTTTTAACGTTTTTTTTTTTTTGTGGCATTTCTCATGATTTTAGTGATAGGTTAGGATAGGTTAGGAAATTAAAAGGTTTTACAGTGGTATTTAATGAATAATGCAATTATTAACCACCTTCAGTAGGGAAAAAAGCACCTGCAGAAACCAGTCTTTGCAAATAGTCTCTCTCTCTCTCTCTCTCTCTCTCTCTCTCTCTCTCTCTCTCTCTCTCTCTCTCTCAATATTACAAACGAAAACCAATAAAATCTAAACCAAAATATCTCGCTGAAAATCCGACAGCCTGGTATGGTCGACTTTGGTCGTTCCCGTCACCACCTGGCGCTGCAGTACGTGGTTGAGCCGCAGCCACCGGGGCGAGGCGCGCTGGGCCAAGGAAGGAAGTGGGAGGCGGCTTGACGTCAGCGCTGTAATGTGTGTGGGTGACTGAAGGTGTCATGGGGCGGGCTGGTGAGCAGTTATGCAATGTGCACACTCACCCCTCTACTCCTGATTCATCATGTTTGTTTAGGTGTGTATTTCTGCTAACCTTAACAATTGTGTGCGTTTTTTCTGCAATTTTTACTCGTTTTCATATTTTGATTCATGTTTGTGTGTCTGTCCTTTGAATTTGGTGTTTGCGGGTTTTTACAAGCGTTTCTGCATTTTTTTTTTTCTAATTTCACTCACTGTATTGTCTCTTATTTCTATGTTTGCCTGCTTTTTTTAGAACTTTTTATTTAACTGCATGTCTGGTTGTCTGCTGAACTAGATGTCTGCAGGAGTTTTGTGTAGGTTTCTGTGTTTCTTTCCTCTTTTCTTTTTCCTCTTTTCTTTCTTCTTCATCATTTCGTTTATTTTTGGTCTCCTGTCTCTCTGTCTGCTTGCCTATTCATCTTTCCATTTGAGTGGCTTTTTGCCTGTCCGTCGAGCTTGCAATTTCTGTTGCACAATTCAAATTTTACTTTATTTTATTTTACTGCTTGCCTGTTTTTCTGTCTATCCTCTATTTTTTTCGGTCTATCGTCTTGTATATCAATCTGCCCTTCTTATATACATTTGCAGTTGACTCTCATATATACGCTGGTAATACACACTCAATACACTCTCGTATACACACTGGAAATACACTCTTCAATAGACAATGGTAATATACTCTTTTGTGCACGCTGGTAATACATTCTCATATATACTGGTAATACAATATAATGCACACTGCTAATGCACTCCTTTATGCACAATCAAATACACTTTTATACACACTCATAATACACTCTTCTACACCCACTCATAATGCACATTCCTAATATACACTCTACATACTCATAATACACTCCTAAAGCACTCTGCTATACGTATAGCACACACTCGTCATACACACTCGTCATACATTCTCCTATAAACACTCTCAATATACGCACTCTCTTAATACACAAACTCTTCGCCACGTCTTTAAAATACCAACGTCTTTTCTGCTAAACATACGATAAAATAATTGCACCTCCTCAGGGGACAAGGTTTTGGTGAGGCATTAAGCTCGTTGTTCCGGGTCACGAGGAAATAACGAGGAATAAAGTGCTATTCAGTTTTAAGACATTAATCAGGGGGAACCAAAAAATAACTTATTTGTGAGGCGTCAAGGAGAACGGAAGATGAGGCTTTCTCTCATTAACTATGTTCCAAAAGTGTTTCCTACTTTTTTAAATTGAATGAATGAAGTTTATGGAAATACCCAGACCTTCACGTAATTAACTTGTTGGTGAAGGAAAGTGGAGTGGAAGGGAAGGCCTGTGGGGGAAAGGTCGAACTGCAGAAAGGAAGGAAAATGGGAGGCATAAGAGAATTTCTCAGTTGCGTGGACCTAGTGAGGGTGAGGAGGGCTGTGGGTCAGGACGGTAAGGAACAGCCGGCTGGAAACACAACAGAGCGGAAATGAAGGTCGACTTGTGAATTTATAATAGTGATGAAAAACAAGTGAGTTGGATAAGTAATAAATATCAATGCGATAACTATAGGAAAGGTGGATGAAAAGATAAGTGAACTTAATAAAACAACATTAATACGATGGGTTTAGAAACCACGAATTTTACAATGACGATAAATAAAAGTAAACTTATTTTTAAGAACACTAACATAATAGCTACAGAAATGAGGACCAATTAAAATATCACAAAGAAGGCAAAGGTAAGCAAACTGAATAAATACATTAATACGATAAATATGAGAAAAAAAAATGTACCAGTAACATTAAGTGAATAAAGCCACGTTATGTAAAGACATGTACGCACACAGATATCCTAAAGGAGAAGGAAGGAAAGAATACTTCAGTATCAGAGAACCATATAACTGCATGATATAATAGAGGAAACATTAGTCACATTAGTAATGTACAAAATAGCGCTTTCTGAGGTAGTGCAGCTCTCCAACATAAGTAAACGAGCACTTAAGAGACAGAAGTGGAAGGTCACGACACAGTGTCCTGAGGGGAACAGGAAGGGAGGAGCAGGAATGCAAGGTAAGGCAAGAGTCAAATGGCACTACAATGTTATACAATATTGTTCATTATATAATATTTTACTGATAGTTTTGTAGCATTTTGTGTGTACATGTATGCACAATACATGATAATAGTGTTTGCTTAAGAAAACCCAATGCTTAACAAGATAGTGGTATAATCATTGATGCTTAGGGGACAAAATACTCCCATTTTTCTCTCAAAATAATAGAGGACAAAATTGTCCACATAAGCCAAAGGAAGTGCAATATTTTTTTTAATAGTAATCACTCCAAGTTAAGAGGAACGCTAACTTAAAATAATTCGATTAAATATGTTTAGCATTATTTTCACAATAAACAGGGTAATGGTAGCACAAATTTAGTCTCTCTCTCTCTCTCTCTCTCTCTCTCTCTCTCTCTCTCTCTCTCTCTCTCTCTCTCTCTCTCTCTCTCATTCGGAAATTAATAAGAGAAGCAATGGGATGAAATAAGAAGCCTGCCAACCATGAGGAATGAAAGCGGGATTATGAGCAAACAAACATTAGTTCAAACATAAATATGGAAAAGAAAAACTCTGAAGCAGAATTTAATGAAGTGAAAATATACAAGACTAGACAAACAAACATGAGCGTGACAATAATTCTATAAGACTGACGAGTTGAGAAATACCAACCTACTACCTGCTACAAGGCAGGCACACACACACACACACACACACACACACAGGAACACATGGAAAGTAACTATGCGGAAACTTTCAAGGTGAAACACAGGTAAAGATGAAGGAAGGAAGGAAGGAATGTAAAGAAGTATGAAAGGGTAACAGAGGGCACAGCAGACCAGGGAGAGGGACAGTAAGGAATGAGAAAACTTTGGATAAAATGGGAAGGAAGGTTTTCCGTGGCATTGTGGAGGAGAAAATGTATTGCGTAAATACTTGTTTTACTTCCATTTTCTCGGAGATGAGGAGAGAGAGAGAGAGAGAGAGAGAGAGAGAGAGAGAGAGAGAGAGAGAGAGAGAGAGAGAGAGAGAGCAGACGAACATATAAACAGACAGATAGACAAACAAACAAACAGGTAGACAGACGAAACAGATAGACACAGACAGATAAATAGACAGAAGCAGACAAACAGAGAGACAGACAGACAGAAATAGTGTCAGACAGACCAACAAAGTCAAGGGCAAAAAACAAAGACATACATACATTGAAGCCGACATACGGACAGACTGACTTACAAAAACCTAACTGACCTTAACAAAGTGAACTATGATACATCACAAAGAAATGTTGATCTGTTTACCTTCAGTTAGAGTTGGGAAGCAATTAGCCTTTGTTTGGGAACTGTCGCCCTCACTGACGTGGATTGACTTGCTGACACCAGAGCTTAAGTTAATTTATTTTGTTCTGCATTTACAAAACTCAGAAAACTCTTCTACGTAGATTTTAACATTGCTTTTAGAAGGGAATGCCTCAACTATTCACCCTTGTAAATAAACGATGGTAATGAAAATTACATTTAAGTCTAAAACAGTCTACGACACAATACGAGCAAAATACAAGTGTTTATTTTAACGTTATTCCCAAAAAACGAGGGAACGGAAGCAGGAAACAACGATGCACTCAGTATTCCAGGAGCGCCATACAGACCACTCTCTCATCGGGAAAAAAAAAAAGTTTTGAGGCGACACACAGCACACACATTTTTACAATCTTGCTAACCATTTCATGATGGTTTTCTTTAGTTCATATTTACGAACCTGTAAAAATGATCTCCATGAACACGCAGAAGAGAGAATGAGTAAGTTAGTCTTTTGTAGGCTACAAAACTACTCTACAGACTACAGTAACAATATAAAAGTCTAGAAACCGATCAAGCGATCAATCAGTGAAGGATGAACGCTTTAACAAGGGACGCGCATGGCATGACGTAGCAAGGGAATTCTCAAAGCGATTAGAATTTCCAACGCAGAAATGATGACAATACAGGTTCAGTTAAATATGATATGTAATTTTTACTGATATATCAAACATATCTTCATTTAGCTGACGAATTAGATAATAATAATAATGTTAGCAAATCAAGGCAATCGACTTTTAACAAAGCAACCAAATTTTCACCAGCATATACTTTGCCTTTAGTTTCACTCTGCACTCAAGACCGGCGGTACATTCTTCAGGTCCTATTCGTGCCCCGAGTGACCCTTTGGCATTGTCTCCTCCGCCTCCCCTTGATTGTATAAGTTCAGTTCATTTATATGTAAATTTGACTTCCTTTAGCAAGGGTGAGATTTCCGACTTTCCCTGATTCTGGTCTATATTTATAGCACTGTCTTGGTGTGAGTGCTGCAGTGGTGCCGAGGAAAATATGAATAGCTGTACATAGTGATGCTCGCTATTTATACTGAGGCAAAATCCATATCAAGCAGTGAATAAAGGAATTGGTTATCTCATAAGCGATACCAACACACGAGAGAGAGAGAGAGAGAGAGAGAGAGAGAGAGAGAGAGAGAGAGAGAGAGCGTTACATAATATTTGTGCATTTCTACGTCAAAACTCATATACAGGTATAATGAAACTGAAACATATCCAGTGAAATTCGTTGAACAATTGCATCGTTGTGAAAATTGGTTCCCATCAACTGAATGAAATGCCTTCATACTTGTAAAGGTCAAAAATACATCGCACAGCACACGTTGCAGCGGCTGGGCGGACACATGAAGGCAGAGCCAGGGAGGTTCCTTCTTTTCAACAAAGCTTCGATACATCACAGAAAACAATTGCGTTTACGTGCATCTATCAGTCAGTACTGTAGTCTAGTGTCCATGCATCTAAATATATTTTGGAGAGCAAAGCTTTCCTGAATGTGAGGAAAGATGACACAACTAATGCCAACCTTTTCTCTACTGGAACAGATGTGTATACCTGTTGAACTAGTGAAACGCTGAAAAGTTGCATTTGTTTTTATGGAGCTAATAAACCTTAAAGCGAAAAGCACTCATTAACGCATAAAAATATAATGCAACCAATCTTAGCATGTTCTGTCCAAGTAGTTGCTTAATTAGCCGAACGCTGAAAAATGACACAACAAAAAAGTTTCCTTGTTTGTTTTGCACGTCAACACACCTTGCAGCAGAAAACGTTCACGACCATAAAGAAAGCCAACACAACCAACCCTAGGAGTGGATATGGCACACAAGCTTCCCATCGTCCACACAGCAGAGAGAGGCTCAATCCCAGGTGTGCTCCCTCGCAGCTCCTTCCTACTCAACTACCAAGCAGCTCAGCCCACGCCGATGTCTCGAGTAGATATTTCCCTCCTGTGTCCGATTAAATGAGCTTTCCCTACCTGAGCATCGCCGCACACAGGGCTCCAAGTGCCTCTCCTCCCACTGAATCCTCGTCCCCAGATTTTCATGGGCAGGTTTCCTACTATGAATATGAATACACGAGACTCATTGCTCTGTGACCCACTGCAACCTTAAAACGCCAGCACACTCCGAGGCTTCTGAGGGCTGAGTGAAGATAATGGCAATGGTGAGTGGAGGAAACAGGACGAGTCGAGAACACTAACAAGATCTGCTAAAAGAGAATGGATCAACAACTTTATTTAATCATTAACTACACAAACTTAAAGAAGAAGTACATATAGGAAACCTTCATTATATAGGATATATATATATATATATATATATATATATATATATATATATATATATATATATATATATATATATATATATATATATATATATATATATATATATATATATATACGAAATAGTTAATATATTAATATGTAATAAACTAATAAAATTTATATATTGAATTCTCCCTTAAAGCCATAAAAGTTGATGAATCTTTCATTTCATCCAGGTCAATTACAAAAATGCCGTGCAAAAAAGACAGTATAGGAAAAAAAAAAAAAAACATTTTTGTGGTAACATTGGAGGCAGGCGAAGGGATGAGTAAACCTGAGGGCACAAGAGCCAGGTGGCGCCTCTCCTCAGAGGCAGGATGGCAGAAGGCGGTAGTCTGATTCTGATTCTGAAGATGCCTTCACATTTACCTCATGAAGATTTCCATTTGAAGGATAATCAAATATAACAGCCAGTGCAAATAATAACCAGAACATTCCGGTATTGTTACTTTTCACAGAACGGATGACCATTAATGTTGAAAAATTATACAATTTATGTTACGAAAATTATAGAATTTATGTAAGAAACTTTCGAAATATGAGTAAAACGGAGAGTCGTAAGAATTTCAGGCTTACGTGCCTAATGTGTACACAAACATACAAAAGCAGCCAGCTAACATAATCCTATGATAGTGAGTAAAGGGCAATATGAAAAAAGAACAAAATTTTCTGGTAGTTTAACATTGGTGTATGTGAGGATACACTATCACAGTATGAAAAATGTGTCTCTTGCACACACGTATGAATGGACGAAGCTCCCTTAATACTTGCAGCACCACCTGAGTAATGTTACAGTAAACAAAGTAATTAAGCCTAACATGACCTTGCTGAAAGCGTCAATGCAAGCTGCCAAACACAGAACTTTGTTGAAACTTATGATGTCGTTTGCATGAAGGACGAGACAAGAAAGTTTATTGCGGAGAAGGAAGAAGCCGGGCGGCAAGGAAATATAATGAGTTACAGCAGTCTGCATGTCGGCTTTCCCTAACACTGATAACACGAATCCACCATCACCAAAGGCTTACACCAATAATTTATTGCAAAAATTGCCACACACCACCATACATTTCAAACCAATCACAGCACTAAAAATTCCGGAACCAGTTAGAAACAGACCTAAAAATTCGAAAAAGGAAATGAAAAATAAGTAAAGGAGGTTAAATTACAACATACACGCTTCCATTTTTTTTTTTTTTTTTTATGTAGGAGGGACACTGGCAAAGGGCAACAAAAAAACACGCTTCCATTTTTTTTTTTTTTATGTAGGAGGGACACTGGCAAAGGGCAACAAAAAAACACGCTTCCATTTTTTTTTTTTTTTTATGTAGGAGGGACACTGGCAAAGGGCAACAAAAAAACACGCTTCCATTTTTTTTTTTTTTTTTATGTAGGAGGGACACTGGCAAAGGGCAACAAAAAAACACGCTTCTATTTTTTTTTTTTTTATGTAGGAGGGACACTGGCAAAGGGCAACAAAAAAACACGCTTCCATTTTTTTTTTTTATGTAGGAGGGACACTGGCAAAGGGCAACAAAAAAACAATAAAAAAAAAATGCCCACTGAAATGCCAGTCCCATAAAAGGGTCAAAGCAGTAATAAAAAATTGAAGGATAAGTGTCTTGAAACCTCCCTTTTGAAGGAATTCAAGTCATAGGAAGGTGGAAAAACATAAGCTGGCAGGGAGTTCCAGAGTTTACCAGAGAAAGGGATGAATGATTGAGAATACTGGTTAACTCATGCATTAGAGAGGTGGACAGAATAGGGGTGAGAGAAAGAAGAAAGTCTTGTGCAGTGAGGCCGCGGGAGGAGGAGAGGCATGCAGTTAGCAAGATCAGAAGAGCAGTTAGCATGAAAATAGCGGTAGAAGACAGCTAGATATGCAACATTGTGGCGGTGAGAGAGAGGCTGAAGACAGTCAGTTTGAGGAGAGGAGTTGATGAGACGAAAAGCTTTTCATCCCACTCTGTCTAGAAGAGACTTTCGTACTGTCTCGTATCTTTGCATCACTTCACGTAGACGCTGAACGTGATGAGGATTTTTACTGCACCTGGACTGATTACAAGTAAATTTTTCCCCTCTCAACCCATATAGCGTGACAGGAGAATGGGAGTTTTAAGCTGTGACTCCCGTTAAGTTAACACGGGAAAACAAACATAAATTGATATAACTATCAGTATTTTTCCGTAGGGTGAGATGCACACATGAAGAGGATCAGCTAGACAGTTTCCTGGTGTACAGTAGAAATCAACCTTTCCTTAAGTTATCACTCATTTAAAAGAAGAAAGCAAGCATACGGTGTTGCATGAAGAGTTTCACTTACACGTTTATCATATGGCAGAAGTGAACCTTTGCACAAATTACCCTCCCCACCGAAGAACAAAGTCTAGTGACCAAGGGAAGGAACGAAAAACTAACATGGAGTAAATCAACCTTTAGTGTACAAGAAAATACAATTATGTAATCAGATTATAAACCAATGAAAGAGACTGAAGGTTCAACAGAAAACAAAGACGGTGAGAGAGAGAGAGAGAGAGAGAGAGAGAGAGAGAGAGAGAGAGAGAGAGAGAGAGAGAGAGAGAGGGCAGTGTTATAGAACCTTTACTGTACCATCTATTGTATGTAACTCTCCATATGCAAGTGGAAGAGGACGTGTAAAAAAAAGGGGGGGACAAAATAAGAAAAAAGCAAATTCAGCCGCGAAACACATTTTTCAGCTGGCGTGCTCCTGTACTGCATGGCGAACGTTGTGAAGCCATGCAAACGTAGTAATAAAAGTGTTATAGTTTAGGGAAGTAGAAAACCACACTAAGAAAACACGGGGCTTGCAGATTGCTTA
Source organism: Scylla paramamosain (assembly GCF_035594125.1). NCBI lineage: Eukaryota > Metazoa > Arthropoda > Malacostraca > Decapoda > Portunidae > Scylla > Scylla paramamosain. Next base: position 117,035 of record NW_026973718.1, read on the forward strand.
ACTAGAAGGACAAATACATGGATACATAAAAAGATACTCGCGAGGGGAAAAGAAATAGATGTACACAGATGGAAAGAGGCGTAAAAATGCAAAAAAAAAAAATTGAATACTCGCGAGGGGAAAAGAAATAGATGTACACAGATGGAAAGAGGCGTAAAAATGCAAAAAAAAAAAATTGAATACTCGCGAGGGGAAAAGAAATAGATGTACACAGATGGAAAGAGGCGTAAAAATGCAAAAAAAAAAAATTGAACGAGGGGAAAAAAAACGAGCCCGGGTGGAATAAGAAAATGTGTGGAAGGCTACAAACACCCACCTCCGGAAAATATAAAGACAAGTAAGCAAAGAACAATGTTAAAAAAAAAAAGAACTGACACTTTGACAGACGAGCAAATCATGAACCAACACACACACACACACACACACACACACACACACGCACATACACAAGTACCTATTTACTACACATTTCAGTTTAATACACTTTGCTTTGAATACCATAAACAATTACATAATAAAATAGAACACTAATTATCATAAAAAAAAAATTATAGTGCAAAAAAAATACGAATATATCTCCCTTCCCCCCCATCCCACACACACACACACACACGCACACATGCACGGTGGACTCAGGCCAGGGTAAACAGATCCCAAATGGTCCCAACCGGCAAAGCAGGGAGTGCATTGAGTTATCCACTGTAATGGATAGTGATGGTCAAGGGAGAGGGAGAGGCAGAGGGAGAGGGAGAGGGAAAGGGAGAGGCAAAGGGAGAGGAAGAGGGAAAGCAGGGGCAATTGGGAGGGAGAGCAGATGTATGGCAACGAACCCAGCCACCTGCCCGCTAATTACTACTCTCGATACACGTTCAGGTAACTGTCTGCTTGAAAGATCCACCTACACACACACACACACACACACACACACACACGAAGAGGGAGGTCGCCAATTGCCTGTTTCTCTTGCGCAATGTGATTTTCTTTTTTTTTAAGTGTGAAGAAAGCTGGCCGAGATGGAAAAAAAATAGTAAAAAAAAATGCTTCGCTGCCGTTCCCATAAAATTTAACAGGCGAAATTAAGGTTGATGGTGAAATTCAGTGCCGGAGGCTTCTTCATATTCCTCTTTTAACACATCAGTCATTCAAAGACGAAAAAAAAAAAAAGATAAGCAGCTCATGGAATCCGATACAAATAAATGTTTTTAACATAAACACAAGAAAAACAAGACAGGTCCTTGAGAAACTATTTATAATAATGAGCGAAGATAATGATCTGAATCCTTGACCGCTTTGCTCTCTCATGAAGATTATTTTCAAAGGGTTCAGCGATGATTGGTATTGTTCTCCACACTGGCTTTCCTCTCAGTGGTGCAGAATGCGTGTTAAAGTATCACTAGAATCATGAATACGCTCTGGAAAACTTGCAGCAGCTTCAACCACAGCCTGTATTACAAGACGAAATGTTTAGAAAAACGATCCCATGAAGCAAGTGGCAGATATTCTAACAAGCATGAATATGTGCGTGTGATCACACAAATAGACGGACATGTTCGGGAATCCAGGGTACACGGGCGGCACACACTGGAGTCCTGCGCACATGCTCCATCTGTCTTACCTAACAAGAAATGAACGCCCATCTTTCATCAAAGAGATTTCTTTTGTCAAACGCGGCCCGACTCCTCTACAAAATGAAGGGCAACGCAATCACCCGCATGCCACGGCAGACAATCAAACCTTAGACCTTCGCTGTTTCTGCATTCATACCTGTAAAGATCTGAAAACTTTCACACCTTTACGACTAAAACTCTGGTGCACTGCAGTTTCATTAAGATAAAATTACATTCCTTTGATAACATTAAGATACAACTTTTTTTTTCCAAAGAGCATTTGTTGACTCAATTCTGCGTTACTTCATTTCTTTTCTTTCTTTTATCTTATTGAAAACAGTGAAAATAAACATGTCTGGCACGAAATGCATGCAAGAACTCAATATTCGGGAGAAGATTCCGGCACAGGAAAGTAACAACTTTTACGTCTTTATCAAACAAGTGTGTGCCAGCAAGACACACGCTGACAAGGCTACATAAAGCACACACTCGCCACTATGACGCCTTCATCCCTCCGCCCCTCTCGCCCTCCTTGGCTCACACTCAGTCCTGTATTCGGTGTTCTGATATTTTTTTTATTTTTTGTGGCCTCCGTCACAGGTTTGCTGACAAAGACGAAGCACCTCCAAATCTGTCTCTCTGCGCCACCCTCTGACACTTTCGTCACATTTTCTTTTCCTTTTTCTTTTCTTTCTAGAACGACGGTTTTTTCTTACTGTGTTGTTGTTGTTGTTGTTGTTGGTGGTGGTGGTGGTGGAAGTGGAAGGAAAAGGAAAGGAGTAAGAGATGGAAAAGAGTGAGAAAAAAGAAAAAGGCCTCATTGTGATGCCTCCCTCCTCCCACCCATTTTCCCGCCCACCTTCCCCCCAGTCACCTCCCCAAACATGGCGGTGACTCAACAATTTAAACCTTTCGACACTGAATTCTGGAACTTCTTGCGATCTCGGAGATAAGCTGAATTTTCTCCTTTTTCTTTTTTTTTTTCCTCCCTTCCTTCTAATTTTCCTTCCTTTTCGCCTCGAACGCATCTGTGTTGTTGTAATTGTTGTTGTTGTTGTTGTTGTTGTTGTTGTTGTTGTTGTTGTTCTCTTCATTCTTCCCAATCATGTCCTCTCTCTCTAGTCAGAACCTCGAGATCTGTTGATGTTTGTCTTCCTTTGTATTCCTTTGCACTCCTCCTCTTCCTCTTCTTCCTCTTCCTCTTACTTCTCCTCCTCCTCCTCTCTATTCTGTCTCTTCACCCTGATGGCCTCTCTGCTCTGTGGCAAGTTAGAAGTAATTACTAAACAGCCTTGCAAGGACCTAAGGATCTGTTGTTGTTTGGTTTTCCTTTGTATTCCTTTGCACTCCTCCTCCTCCTCCTCCTCCTCCTCCTCCTCCTTCTCTTTCTCCATATACATCCGCCGCGGGACACTCCAGCCTCATAAACACTGAAATTCTTAAGGGATTCCAGCTTAGTTCAGAAGCAGAGAGAGAGAGAGAGAGAGAGAGAGAGAGAGACCTTGCATCTCCTCTAGGCGCCTCTGCTCCTGACAATGACGTGTTTACCAGATCCGCTCTTCCCTCTCTCTCTCTCTCTCTCTCTCTCTCTCTCTCTCTCTCTCTCTCTCTGATACTGACAGTGTTTTTGTAATATTTGTGGGTTTTTGTGTGTTTTTTTGTCTATTTATCTATTTCTTTTAAAGTGTTGTGTGTGTGTGTGTGTGTGTTTGTCTTGTCTAGTTTGTCTGAGTGCTCGTTTGTGTGTGTGTATCTATGCGTCTCTCTCTCTCTCTCTCTCTCTCTCTCTCTCTCTCTCTCTCTCTCTCTCTCTCTCTCTCTGTCAGTATCTAAAACAAACACACACACACACACACACACACACACACACACACACACACACACACACACACACACACACACACACACAAGAAATTACGCATTACGTCTCTTACATTGACGGGAAGAGCAGGTTATTTGAAGGGAAGAATAAAAGAAAGTTGGTTAAAGGAGAGATGTGGAGATAATGGCGTTTGGTAACACTGCGAGCGGTTATTAGTGGTGATGGTGAAATAGGAAGGAGGAGGAGGAGGAGGAGGAGGAGGAGGAGGAGGTGGTGGTGGTGGTGGTGGTGAAAGAGCCGGTGGAGGAGGAGGAGGAGGAGGAGGCAAGATAAGTCATAAGGTTTACTGTTTCATTTTCGCGAATAGCAATGTCACCCTAATGAACCTCCTCTCCCCCGCACCCTCCCCTCCCCCTATCCTCCACCCTCCCTCCCCCTCCCCACCTCCCCAAGCCTTCCCCAAACAAGCATAACACTATCTCACCTCCCTGTGGTGATAATGAACATTGGGTGATGAAGATAGTAGTGGAGAGAGAGAGAGAGAGAGAGAGAGAGAGAGAGAGAGAGAGAGAGAGAGAGAGAGAGAGAGAGAGAGAGAGAGAGAGATGTAATGGTCTTTGTGTGGTTGAGATTAATGACTGAAAAATGAATGCTCGACTCTCATACTTTCATATTTTCTTTCCTTTTTAAATCTTACTAACAAGACCACAACCTCATGACCACGACTTCCTCTCTCTCTCTCTCTCTCTCTCTCTCTCTCTCTCTCTCTCTCTCTCTCTCTGATATCGACTGTGTTTTTTAATGTTTTTTTGTGTGTTTTATTTGTATTATGTGCATCTCTCTGCTTGTTTCCTCTTATTTATGTCTGTCTCTCGGTCTGTCTGTCTGTTTATCTTCTTTCCATGTGTTGTGTCTGTCTTTTTTTTTGTGTGTAAGTCTCTCTCTCTCTCTCTCTCTCTCTCTCTCTCTCTCTCTCTCTCTCTCTCTCTCTCTCTCTCTCTCTCTCTCTCTCTCTCTCTCTCTCTCTCTCTGTCAGTCTACCCTTCCCGTCGTCGCACTGTTATTAAAATTATGCAGAAGGAGACTTAAACGTTTGTCGCATAATATCGGCATTTTCTTCCTCTACGAGTACAAGTCATTAGAGAAGAGGAGGAGGAGGAGGAGGAGGAGGAGGAGGAGGAGGAGGAAGCTGCCATGTCTCCTTTTATAGCTTAGGCATGCAAATTAACGACGCGGTGAAAAAAAGAAATGATAATAAAGCATACATGGCGAGGATTCCTGCTTCACTCGCGCGCTCTCTCGTTACCGGCGAGGCGAGTGGCGGCCAACCAGCGCAGATTCGACAGGCAAGTGGGGGGTTCGGGGCGGGGAAAGACTAACGACTTAAGGAAACTGAGAGACTGAGGAATTGAGACTGGGGGAAGAAAGAGAGAGAGAGAGAGAGAGAGAGAGAGAGAGAGAGAGAGAGAGAGAGAGAGAGAGAGAGAGAGAGAGAGAGAGAGAGAGAGAGAGAGAGAAGAGAAACTGGGAGAAGAGAGACTGAGAAAAGAGAGACTAAAAACTGAGGAACCAAGAGACTGAGGGACTGAGGGATTTAGAAAGTGAAAGACTGAGGAACTGAGGAACTGAGAGAAGGGAGACTGAGGAATGCCAGCTACGGTTGTGTGTGTGTGTGTGTGTGTGTGTGTGTGTGTGTGTGTGTGTGTGTGTGTGTGTGTGTGTGTGTGTGTGTGTGTGTGTGTGTGTGTGTCTGTGTGTCTGTGTGTGTGTCTGTGTGTGTTTTGTTTTAGAAATTAAGAGAGAGAGAGAGAGAGAGAGAGAGAGAGAGAGAGAGAGAGAGAGAGAGAGAGAGAGAGAGAGAGAGAGAGAGAGAGACGCATAGATACATACACACACGTACACACAAACGAGCACTCGAAGACAAATTGGACAAAACAAAACAAAAAAAATAATCAAGATAAACAAACACTAATAAACAAACACACACGCTTAAAAACAAATAAATAGACCAAAAACATACAAAAAACCCACAAAAAATTACAAAAACACCGTCAGTATCAGAGAGAGAGAGAGAGAGAGAGAGAGAGAGAGAGAGAGAGAGAGAGAGAGAAGAGCGGATCTGGTAAACACGTCATTGTCAGGAGTAGAGGCGCCGAGAGAAGGATGTGCAAGGTCTCTCTCTCTCTCTCTCTCTCTCTTTTTTTTTTTTTTTTATTTAAACAAAATTTACATCAGGTTTAAAACAACACGTTTTTTATGCTGTTATTTGAAAAGCCTATACTTAAATGTAAAGAAGAAAATATATACAAAAAGTAAACTCATCCTACTATATATATATAGACATGATTAACACAGCACTAGTGTGGGGGGTTGTGTTTTACGCCACCTGTGTGCAGCCACTTTCACTTGCTGGAGTGTCATTGTCTGTGTATCACTCGTGGCTGCCGTAAACACATTCCACAGTCTGGAGGTTCTAGCTGTGTAAGAGCGCTGGTGCTGCCTCGAGTAAGATCGAGGCACTTGCACCAGCATGTCATTGGAGGTGGTGGTCCTGGACTCCCTCTGGACAGCTCGTGGTGGGAGCCTTATCGAGCTGAGATGAGGGACCTCCAGAACCCGGGCCTTGTGCTGGACCACCAGCGCCGACACGTCCCGCCGATGCTCCAGCGACGTGACTCCGGTCTGCTCCTCCTGCTGCTGCTGCTGCTGCTGCTGCTGCTGCTGCTGTCCGTCCATCCCCACCAAGCGCAGGGCACGGCGTTGCACAGCATCCAGTCTCTGCAAGTGGGTGGGGGCACTCGACATCCAGGACAAGGCACTGTACTCCATACAAGGCCGTATCTGAGCCTTGTACAGTGTGAGGATGCCCCGGGAGTCGAGGTTTCCTGACATCCGACGCAGTGCAGAGACTCGCTGGGAGACCTGGTGGGCAACAGCAGCAACATGGCGGTCAAAGCGCAGGCCACAGTCCACTGTCACTCCCAGCAACTTGACGTGTTCCTGGAGGGGAAGTGTCTGGCCTCCAAAAATCAGACAGCCTGAGACGGCTGGGGAGGCAGCTGGGGACCGTGAGATGACCATGGCCTGCGTCTTTTCTGGAGCGAAGCTGACTTGCCACGCCTCTCCCCACTCCCATCACCAGCCTGAGCTGCCTATTTAGCTCTCTAACGGCTCGTTGACTGTCGGAGCGGCAGTAGGAGCGGGAGAGATTGCAGTCGTCGGCGTATGCAAGCAGAGTCGGGATTTGCCGCAGGAGGTCATCGATGTATATGTTCCACAGGATCGGGCCCAACACTGAACCCTGTGGAACTGAGGCCTGTATAGGTAACGGCTGGGATGCCTGTCCATTGATGACTACCCGGAGGGTTCTCCCCTGGAGGTAGTCCTCGAGCAGTGGCAAGGAGGTTGCCCTGGATACCCTTGGCGCAAAGCTTTTTTACAAGCCCCGCGTGCCAGACCCTATCAAAGGCCCCAGCAATGTCCAGGGGCCACCACAAGAGTATCCAGACCTTCGTCCAGGGCATCCTGCCAGCCTTGGGAGAGGAGGGTGAGGAGGTCCGCTGTTGAGCGGCCAGGCCGGAAGCCGAACTGTCTGTCTGAGAGGAGGCGGTGCTCACTCAGGTGATGACAGATGACACCTGCCACCACCTGCTCCAGCAACTTGCCCACCACGGAGAGCAGCGAGATGGGTCTGTAGTTGCTGGGCTCAGACTTTGAGTTCTTCTTGTGGGCTGGTACCACTCGCGCCTCCTTCCATATACGCGTAGAGGGCCACCTGTGCTCCATCAGGCAGGCCCTGAAGACGCTGGTGAGAGGACCTGACAGCTCACTGGCGCAACGTTTGAGGAGCCGCGGGCTGATGTCGTCCGGGCCGGTGGCTTTGTTCTCCTCTACTTCCCTCATCAGCCGCTCCACCTGTTCACGTGTCACCTGAACATCGGCGACGGTGTGGTCTGTTTCCTGAGGGAGGTGAGGTGGACGTCTACCCCGGATCAGTGACTGACATCTTCTCTGCGAAAAAATCAGCGAGTAGAGAAGCCTTGTCCTCACTGCTGGCGGCTGTTGTCCCGTCCGGCCTTGTTAGTGGAGGAACAGTGTCGCGGCGGCCTGTTCCTTGCTGCTCCTTGACAAGCCTCCACCAGGTCTTGTGGCCAACCCCTGAGCCACAGAGCTTTTGCCTCAGGTCCTCTCGCTGCTGCCGTCTCGCCCACCTGCAGGTAGCTGTCACCCGTCTACACGCCACACGGTGTTGGGCCCAGTTGTAGTGTGTTGGACGACGTTTGTACCTCACCCAGGCTTCGTGTTTAGCCTCAGCGGGCCGCTCGGCATCGGTAACCAAACCAAGCAGGGGTCATTAGGCCTAACGAGGGTACCTTCTGCTGGGGACGTGTTGCTGCTGGAGGGCAAGGAGCTTGGTGGTGAGGGCACGGGCCTTTTCCTCCGCGTTGCCTATCAGTAGGGCGTCCCAGTCCAAGCGAACGATGTCGTGTCTCAGGGATGCCCAGTCAGCCTGCTCCCACAGCCAGATAGTGCGCGGGGCGGCGGCCTCCCTCGCTATATCCAGCTTGACTCGTGCCAGCACGGCATGGTGGTCGGAGGTGCCCACCGTCCCCAGTTGATGGCAGACGATGCTGGAGTCAGGGAGATCTGTTAGCACAGGGTCCAGCGACCCTCCCCTCTCATGTGTAGGGAAGGACACGTGGTTCGTCAGACCCCTGCACCATCAGGAGGCTGTTAAAGGCATCCTGCTCCAGGTGGAAGTTTAGATCCCCCAGAATCATGACGTGGGAACACTTGTGCCGCTGTAGCATAGTGTCCAATTCCTCCGTCAGAAAATCCAGCGCTGAACGTCCTTGCCTTGGGGGACGGTACATGACCACACAGGAGGAGTCCTGTGCTGTCATTTATTACCACTCTGAAGAACAGCGCCTCCATTCCTTCAGGCAGCACCACGTCAATTTTTTGAGTTTGGAGGCCGTGTTTGAAGCAGGCAGCCTCTCTCTCTCTCTCTCTCTCTCTCTCCTCTCTCTCTCTCTCTCTCTCTCTCTCTCTCTCTCCTCTCTCTCTCTCTCTCTCTCTCTCTCTCTCTCTCTGCTTCTGAACTAAGCTGGAATCCCTTAAGAGTTTCAGAGTGTTTATGAGGCTGGAGTGTCCCCCGCGGCGGATGTATATGGAGGAGGAGGAGGAGGAGGAGGAGGAGGAGGAGGAGGAGTGCAAAGGAATACAAAGGAAAACCAAACGACAAGAGAGAGAGAGAGAGAGAGAGAGAGAGAGAGAGAGAGAGAGAGAGAGAGAGAGAGAGAGAGAGAGAGAGAGAGAGAGAGAGAGAGAGAGAGAGAGAGAGAGAGAGAGAGAGAGAGAGAGAGAGAGAGAGAGAGAGAGAGAGAGAGAGAGAGAGAGAGAGAGAGAGAGAGAGAGAGAGAGGTGAAGAAAGGGAGCGTCCTGGGCGTGTTTGAGGTGGTTATGAGGCCTCGGAGAAGTGGTGGTGGTGGTTGGTAGTGTGGCTGTAGGACTCACAAGGAGGAGGAGGAGGAAGAGGGGACAGGAGGAGGAAGGTAAAGGTTGGAGGGAAGGAGGGAATGAGGGAGGGAAGAATGGCGGAGTCTGTGTAATTAATATCCTGGTGGTGGTTGCAGCGCCCCGCCCCAAGCCCTCCCGAGGCCTCCCATTGGTCGGGTGCGGCGTCCCCTTCGTCTGCCCGCCCGCCACGCCACCAGCGCCCGCACGTCGCGCCCCCATAAGGCTCGGAGTGGCGTCTGGCGGCGAGCGGTGGGCGGGGCGCTGCCTCACCCGCGCGCATCTCTACATTTCCCCCTGAATTTCCGTCCTCCGCATCCCCCCGGCCGCCCTCAGGATCAGCACGCCCTGGCAACCACCCTTAGGTCCATCACGTGCCTGTACCGACCCCACGCCTGCACACCTGCACGCCTGCACGCACAGTCTCAGGTGAATGTGCCAGCGTGCGTGTGTTCGCCCTGCACCTGCCCGTCCACGCGCCCGTTATTTGTCAACATGTGCCTACCCCCACCCACTCCCGCGCCCGCTCCCGCCCACCTCGCCGCCCACTCCCCCCCGGACACTTTTCGCTGTGCTTAAGACTTCCACGGACGAATCAACATATTTATATCACACTCATAATTCCTCTTTCTTTGTGTATGTGTATGTGTGTGTGTGTGTGTGTGTGTGTGTGTGTAGGAACGGCGACACGTGTGATGTTGTGCGTTACGTCGTAAATTTAGACAAGTGAGGCGGAGACGTAGTGATGTGGTGTGGTGATGGTGGTGATGGTGGTGATGGTGGTGGACTCATTTACCTTCATGTCGTAATCATCGCAAAATCGCTTTATTAGAGATAACTTGGAGATCATTCTTTCGCGTGCTGCAGCAAGCAAAACGGTGTATCATCCATCAGTATTTAAAAAACCATCGTTCTCCATCGCCACTTTAAAAACCAATCGTTCTCACAGTTCTCTTTTATCAATTGAATCACATCATTAACTTAAAGAACGAACAGTAGGCACGATGTCGGAGAGCCTTGTCGCACTCCCAGGGTGGCTGTGAACACCGCGGTGCCGATAACGCTCTCGGTCACACTGTACATGGCAGCGATAACAGCCACCATCACCGCGCCACACCCCAAGCGTTTAAGGATTCGTATTAACGTGTGTCTCGGTACCAGATCGTATACGCAATGTTACAATATGTTCGAGACAGCCACACCTTTTCTGTGCCCCAACTTGTTCACGGTACGGAGTGAACCACTTCTCTAATCTCGAACATACAACCATATCAAATAATTCAACAACGCTGTTTATTACACTAATGCCTCTATGGTTCCTTGTGTCTTTCCGGTCGCCCTTCTGGAATATAGTGAAAAACTTAGCCCTAGTCCAGGACGTAGGGTGCTGAGCGGTGGCAAATATCGTACTGAACAGACGTGATAATCATTAACCATTGAACTGGTAACAGCTTGAACACTCCAGGTGGGATGCCGTCCGGGCCACACGCTTCGCCTGCCTTGATGTGATCACCTGGGCACTGACCTCACCAGGGGAGATCAGATCGTCTAAAACTGGAATCGACACAGTCACATCTCGGCAATGATCAGCATGGCTGCTTGTGGCAGTGCCTAGTAAATCTTCGTAAAAATGCTTAAATTCTTCATCAGTAAGCTTAACTTTATTATCATCATCATCCTGTAAACAGCCCTTCCAGTTGATGGCCTGCCACACTCGTCTGTTGTCCCCTGTCACTCAAAGCAAATGGTTTCTAAGAGGAGATAATGTGAAGTGATTTCTTTTTGGCAAGGCACTGCACACTCAACCAAACTTTGCACAAACACAAGCCTTCATTCAGAATCAGATTCAGACTGAGATTGTTAACTGACCACAGATTATTAAGGTGTGCGTGTAAATAATATTGCAAATAACAATATGACACAGAGAGAGAGAGAGAGAGAGAGAGAGAGAGAGAGAATCTGGAGCGAAACAGACTGAAACGAACTCTGTGGTATTCGTCTATAATTATGACTCCAATAATGAATAGAATCGAAATTACACATAAATGCAAACAGATACATGAAAGTGAAACAGACTAAGGCAAAGTAAGTGGTATTTATTTATAACAATAACTCTAAAAAAAATAATAAAAATCTAAATTGTAAGGTCTGATGTACAGCACTTTAATGCACTTCTGGTCACTGGAAGACGCTTACCAAAGAAATGAATGACACAGGAAGCTTTCCTCATTGTTCAAGGATAGAGAACCTGAACTGACCTAGAGGTGAACTGGCTACACAACTTAATGAACTGAATGATGTATGGGACCTTCCTCACTGCCTGTAGCGAGAGAACTTGAACTAGAGATGAACTGGCTAGAGAACTTAATGAACTGAATGATGTATGGGACCTTCCTCACTGCCTGTAGCGAGAGAACTTGAACTAGAGATGAACTGGCTACACAACTTAATGAACTGAATGATGAATGGGACTTTCCTCACTGCCTGTAGCTAGAGAACTTGAACTAGAGATGAACTGGCTACACAACTTAATGAACTGAATGATGAATGGGACTTTCCTCACTGCCTGTAGCTAGACAACTTGAACTAGAGATGAACTGGCTACACAACTTAATGAACTAAATGATGAATGGAACTTTTCTGAACTGAATGGTGAATGGGACTTTCCTCACTGCCTGTAGCTAGAGAACTTGACCTAGAGATGAACTGGCTAGAGAACTTAATGAACTGAATGGTGAATGGGACTTTCCTCACTGCCTGTAGCTAGAGAACTTGACCTAGAGATGAACTGGCTACAGAACTTAATGAACTGAATGGTGAATGGGACTTTCCTCACTGCCTGTAGCTAGAGAACTTGAACTGAGCTAGAGATGAACTGGCCAGAGAACTTCATAACGAGACTTTCCTCATTGTCTGTAGCTAGAGAACTTGAGCTAGAGATGAACTGGCTAGAGAACTTCATAACGAGACTTTCCCCACTGCCTGTAGCTAGAGAACTTGACTTAGATATACAGTCATTGCTCTCTCTCCCCCTCCACGCTTTGAAATGCAACAGTACTCACGCAAGGAGTCTGTTTAAGAGAAATTCAGTGTGATGCATTCTGAGTTGCGTCACGCTGTATGAGTGTGTCTCCTGCTTTTTATAGGGAGTGCGTGCGTCAAGGATCGGACTGGTAACAAACGGTGCGCGTGTGGGCGGCAAGAAGGCGTGTGTTGCTAATACTACCGCGTGGGTAATCAAGGCTCCGTGGCAATGAGGATAACGAGGCTGTTGTTTTGTGCACCAACGTTTGGCAGAAAATTCATGCGTCTTTTAACTTATCGGTCATTCAGTGAGTCTCCCAGTGTCTGCTCATCAGTCGATCTATCTATTTACTTATCTATCTATCTATCTACTTATCGACCTACTTATTTATTTATCTATCTACCTACATATCTGCCTACATCACACACACACACACACACACACACACATTAAAATTATCCACTGACATGTCTAATGCTAAAAAATCTAAACTCTCTCTCTCTCTCTCTCTCTCTCTCTCTCTCTCTCTCTCTCTCTGAGGGAGAGGGTGAAGGAATGGGGTTAATGGCATATTTGTAATGTTTATTAGTCCTCAGATTGGGAGGGAGGAAGAGGATTGGAAGGGAGGGAGAGGAAGAGGAAGAGGGAGGAAGAGGGAAAGGGGAGGGAGAGAGGGAGGGAGGAAAGAAACGTGGAAGCAAAGAAGAGAGAGAGAGAGAGAGAGAGAGAGAGAGAGAGAGAGAGAGAGAGAGAGAGAGAGAGAGAGAGAGAGAGAGAGAGAGAGAGAGAGAGAGGTAACGGGGGGGTTGGTGGACTCCATTACTTAAGAATGAGTCAATCCACACTAATGGTGAAACAGCGTGATTCTCTCTCTCTCTCTCTCTCTCTCTCTCTCTCTCTCTCTCTCTGTTAACCCATGATCTACCCACCACTCCCTCCCTCTCCCACTCTCTCCTCTTCTGCCCACTCATCCACACCCACCCGCTCCCTCTCCC
>NW_026973718.1:132500-137500 GCF_035594125.1 Scylla paramamosain
ATGTTTAAAATGTAGCACTTAACCACTACACTGCTGTATTACATGTACATTTTCTTCAATGACTCATACAAAAAAATAATTTATCATTTAGTGTTTCCTGTAAGGCTTTGACTGCATAGACTGTACACAAAAATTATCACTTGATGCTGCGCGGCGCCACTCGTTACGCAGCGAGCCAGGGAGGGAAGGAGGCGGCGGAGACCCACCCAGGCGAGCGGTTCCCGCCACACACAACTTACACGTCAATTTCTTGCAAAATAAAGCAAAACACACCATTTGTGTATAAAATATTTTCGACTTGGAATTACTTGAACTATCAGATCCCGAAGTATGTAACTCAAGGGACACCCTGTATTTATTCGCGCGCGTGTGTAATCCTTTGTAATACAACTTTTCTGCTCAATGGACCTGTATACTTGATGCAATTATATACTACTACTACTACTACTACTACTACTACTAATACTACTAATACTATTACTGCTACTACTATTATTACAACAACAACAACAACAACAACCTGCTGCTACTACTACTACTACTACTACTACTACTACTACTACTATTACTACTGTTGCTTCAGCATTTACTATTATGATCAGTATGAGTCATCACCACTACACCTAAAGTAACTATTACTGCAGGAAGAACGAAGCAGTATTAATAGCAACAACAGATTGAAAAATGAACAGTTTTTCTCGTGATCAAAGGGAATTCCTGCTTCATAACGTCAACAGCTGGTCAGGTTAGCAAGACAATACTACTTATCTTCCACAAACTCTTCACACTTAAGCTATTATTTGATCAATTGACAGAAATATGCTTGTTACAACCTTCATCTGGTGTTCCTTCAGTGCATCCACAATACTTCTCTTTAGTCTTCGTGTAGTTATCACATTAATAGCACACATCCTTTACGTAGCCTCACATTGAAGGTATTATTATATCTGTTATCTGATAATATGTACTTCTCGTTACAGCCATCGCCCTCATTGCTTCATTCAGTATTCACTGCCTCTGTAATCCTTTTCATCCTTTCCCTCCACTATCTCGTCAAGTTATCCTATTCATTACATATTTCTCGTAGTAACCTAAGAAGCAAGTTACTATTGTATCTATTATCTGAAATATACTTCTTGTTACAGCCATCACCCTCATCGGTTCATTCAGTATTCAGTACATCTATCATCCTTTTCGTTCTTTCTCTCCAACATCTCGTCAAGTTATCCTGTTTATTACATATTTCTCGTAGCACCCTAAGAAGCAAGTTACTGTTACATCTATCATCTAAAATGTTCTTCTTGCCTCACCCACCACCCTTGTATTGCATCACCTTAAGATTCAATACACTGAAACACCGAGCAACTCACCTGAGAGCTCCAATAAACCTGAGCACAGTGAGACAGGCACCGTGGCAAAGATTGGAACCTGGAAGCCGAGCACGGGAAACCACCACATTACTGAACAAGTCATCAGGAACACGCCTCCGGGCTTCTGTGTCATTGCCAATTTAGGAATTTAACAATTTACTGAGAAAGTTTGATGCACTTAAGTTATGATTATACAAGTTTAAAGCGGGGTAAATCAAGATAGCGTATCTTAAGCTATACTTAAATATATAGTAATACATTAAAGTACATCGTAGGAGAAGAGGCGATGAAAATATTGATGGATAGAAAGTGGAGGTAATGAAGGCAGTGGAAAAAATAGACAGAAATAGATGGAAATACAAAAGATAGGAGACAAGAAGAGAAAGTGATCGAAATACTAAAAGGACATAGGAAACAGCGAAAATAAGGATACTGAAACACTGTAGAAGATAAAAAGCGGAAGTGATGAAAATACAGAAAGACAGGAGACAGAAAATGAGCGAGAGACAGAACCCAGACATTATCATTACAGTAAATCCATCTGTCACCTCATACGATATAACAAATCTGACAGAAATTAAACCATTACATTCTTCTAAGCACCAAAAATTACATATAACAAAGAACACTAAGAACTGAGACTGAACAGCGCAGTAGCGGAGAGAGAGAAAGAGAGAGAGAGAGAGAGAGAGAGAGAGAGAGAGAGGGGAGGTAGTTCTGTCCCTCAGTCGGGGGTCGTGTCCTAACATATCGCTATAGGATTATATTGCCCATAGAATCGCCGCCTCTCTCTCCCCTATTTCCTTCTCCCTTCTTCTCAGTGTTCATCCTTTTCCCTTCCTTCTCCCTATTTCCTTCTTCCTCTTTCCTTCATCCGTAATCCTCTTCCTCCTTCTCTTCTTTTACTAATATCCTTACTCCTTTCTCCTCCTCCTCCTTCGCGTCTCTTACTGTTCAACCTTAATTCTTCTCTTTCTCTTCTCCCTTTATTAATATCATCCCTCCTTCCTCCCCTCCTCCTCCTCCTCTTCCTCCTCCTCTTCTCTCTTTCATTTTCATTTCTTCTCCATGTTTATCCTTATTCCTCTTCCTCTTCCTACTCTATATTCATCTCTATTCCTCTTCCTTCTCCTCCTTCAATAATACCCTTCCTCCTTCTCTCCTCTTATCGTTCATTCTTACTCTTACTCTTCCTCCTCCTCCTCCAGTACACCTTGGAATCCTTCACTGATACACCTTCTTTCTTCTCCTCTTCTTCCTTCTACTTCCTCTCCTCCTCCTCCTCCTCCTCACCGTTCAACTTCGTTCTTTTCATTCCAAGCCCTCATAAACACCTTGTCTTTATCTCCCCCTCCTCCTCCTGTTCTCCCTCCTTCTCCTTTTCCTCTTCTTCCTCATCATCATTCTTACACCTAAACATTCTTCATAAACATCTTTTCTCCTCCTCCCTTTACCCAGAGGTTAAGATAATGCTCCGCTAACTGCCTAACTCCCTCAACCAATCAGCGGCCGCCAATTATCCTGTTAGGGAGGAGCCAATGGCGGGGTGGTGGTGATTAGGTGGCTAATTGATGCAGCGGGGAGGAGGAGGAGGAAGAGGAGGGGAGGCGGAGGTGTTGCTAATGGTGGAAATGGTGATGGTGGAGGTGGAAGATAGATAAAGAGAAGAATAAGAGGTGGAGAGAAAGAAGATAGAGAAAAACAAGGGGGAGAAGGAGGAGGAGGAGGAGGTAATGGCGCTGATGGGTCATTAGAGGAGGCAGCAATTAATGGCAGGTTATAATGGCGCGCTTTCATTAATATCTGGTGCATCGCCTTGTGTTCCTTAATTGGGTGGTGATGGCGGTGATAGTGGTGGTGATGGTGGTGATGGCGGTGATAGTGGGCTAGGAGGGAAGAACAGTAGTGGTGGTGATAGTGATGATAGTCATGGCGATGGTGGCGGTAATGATGTGGGTGGCCGTGGTGGTGGTGGTGGTGGTGTGGATATCTGTGAAGAAGGAATGGTGTTGGTGGTAATAGTAATGGTGGTGGTGATGGTGTCACTGGTGGTGTGTTGCAGCCGTGCTCTCTCTCTCTCTCTCTCTCTCTCTGTGTCACTTACTTATTTCAGCAGACGAGCAACAATGGAGGCAGGCAAACCCACGATACTTCCACACACAAATCAACAACGCAGAATCCTGTGAGTGGATCTCCTCTAACTGCTTCCCCTTCGTTCCTCTCCCTCCCTGTATTCCTCCGCTGACCCTCCCTTCACTCCTCCCCTCCCTTGGACACGTCACGCCTGCCTGTCACGCAAAGTTGGCTAATCTCTGTGTAATCATGAACATTTCAGTGGAGGTCTAAATCTTTTATTGGTTTGGTAAGTGTGGGTGAAATATTTACAACTGATGTCACTCGTTTATTCACTGAAATATAACACGGAACTAGAAAACTGGTGGAGGGAGGGAGCGCTGGTGGAGGGAGGGTAGAGGAAGGGAGTGGAGGGTGCAGAGAGTGTCAGGAAGAGGAAGAGCGAGAGTGTTGCAGGGAAAGTACTGGTCTGTGCTGCGTGTGGGAAGTGACTTTAGTGGCGGCGTGAAGGCGAGGACACGAGTGAGGTGCTGGCAGGCTGACTGAGGTGAGTGTGGTGAGGTGAGGTGAAGTAACCGTGCACTTCCAGCCAGTCAAGTAGTGGCGGCCGGTAGGAACAGCTCCAGTTGAAGTTTTCCTACTGAATTATTGTCATCTTTCTCTTGTCTCCTCCTCCTCTGCGTTCTTCTTCTATTTCTTGGTCTTTCATCGTTACGTTCACTCATTTTCATTTCTATAAATAAACAAAATAACAATAACTTGCTACCTATATTTTAAAACAACAAACTCCATCTTGTTCCCTCCCTCCCTGCCTCCCTCCCTCCCCGCTCAGCTGTTCAGTGACGACGTCTGCTCACACCGAGTCGCGCAGAGCAGGCTAACCACCTCACTCACTCGTTAACTCTTTCCTTTTCATTATTTCACCCGATCTTTCAACTTGCTTCTTTAGTGTTTCAGTGTTTCAGTGCTTCAGACGTGTGCATAAATCACTGTTACATGTATTGCTGTATCTCGGATGTATCTTGAAGGGGGTGACAGGAGTGAGAAGGGAGGAGGGGGCAGGAAGAGGGAAAGGTGAAGGAGGCGTGTTGCAAG
Source organism: Scylla paramamosain (assembly GCF_035594125.1). Taxonomy (NCBI): domain Eukaryota; kingdom Metazoa; phylum Arthropoda; class Malacostraca; order Decapoda; family Portunidae; genus Scylla; species Scylla paramamosain. The sequence goes on from NW_026973718.1 coordinate 137,039, forward strand.
GGTCGTGATGCCGGGGACGTGGTGAAGCTGAGCAGGAATCAGTCAGCAAGTGTGAGACGATGAGCACTAAGCCCTGTACTCTGAAACATTTCTGCGCCGCACCTCCACTACACTTAAAAGGCTCTTGTTCAAGTCATTCGTATTTATATATATATATATATATATATATATATATATATATATATATATATATATATATATATATATATATATATATATATATATATATATATATATATATATATATATATATATATATATATATATATTACGGCTCTAGTGACAGGCTGAAAATATTTCAACATTATGAACAGGAGAAACACTGTTGAGCATGGTTTATTGTTATGAGAATAGTTAATACTTATCCCTCGGGTTAACAAGCGAGGAGACAAGGGAAGGTAAGGTGTGGAATCCCTGGTGTCTCAGTGTTCCTGCCTGCCTCAGTGAGGGATGTCACGCACC
>NW_026973718.1:145000-157500 GCF_035594125.1 Scylla paramamosain
CATACACACACACACACACACACACACACACACACACACACACACACACACACACACACACACACACACACACACACACACACAATGACAAATGCTCTGGAAAAAGAAAATGGTGAATGCTCCGACGAGAAGGCATATTAATATGTATTTCACTATTTTTCGCTGGTGTTCTTTCTCCTTGCATGTCACGACTGAACTGTGTGTGTCTGGCAGGGAGGTGCAAAGTAAAGAAAATGTGAAACTTAACAAGAAATCTTGCCACAATGGACGATTAGAGGGACACACACACACACACACACACACACACACACACACACACACACACACACACACACACACACACAAATCGTATTATACAATTTCAGCGTGACTTAAAGGCGATCAAAGCAACTATTCCCCTGAACCACCTTGAGGATGAGACACAGGCTGTAAGACTTTACGGCGTTCTGCATTAGTGTGATGAGAGAGAGAGAGAGAGAGAGAGAGAGAGAGAGAGAGAGAGAGAGAGAGAGAGAGAGAGAGAGAGAGAGAGATTATCCTTAGTAACACAAACACGTAAATGAATAGATAGACAGATAAATAGATAGATGGGTAGATTTATACAGATAGACAGACAGACGAACAATCAAAGAGAGCGATAGATTAATAGATAGACAGATATGTAGATAGATCAGTAATGCATTTTCCACAATACTCTGCATAATAATACTCGGAACAAATTGTCACCAATAACATGCGGGGAACATTCTTTACAGCAACTAGTATAAGAATAATGGCTACAATTCTCTTAACACGTGAACAAAAATAACACGGACAAAAGAGGAGCCGGAGATAGAGACAAACAGGCAGATGCACAGACAAAACACACAAAAACAGGACAGAAGATACACAATATGTACAGCACAGATTTATCATTAAATGGAGATATTCGTGGTGGTAATGACAGGAAGACCGTAACGTCCCGGCACGTGTCATCAGTCTTCACAGTGGGAGGTTATTACTGGTTATTAGCGTCTAAAGTTTATAAACGAGCTTAAGCCCTTTTAGCTGAGAAGGTGGATTACAATTAATTTTCCGGGAGGGGGGAGGTGGATATCATACAAGATTACGTTAAGACTTAAATTGCAGGAGGGAAAGGAGAAGGGAGCATAATTAAGGGGATGGAAGGAAAAGGAAAATGAGAAGGGATAGGAAGAGAGAACGGAAGGAGCACAGGTAAGGGTTGGGACGGAGGAGGAAAGTTTGGGTGTAAGGTTCAAGCACAGTGAGTGGCAGGTTGTACTGTGACGCGAGGGGGGTGCACAGGAGGACAGGGCTGGAGTGAGGCAGGTGGATACTGAAATGAGGCGCAGGTTTTAACTTAATCGGATGAAGATAACGCCAAGTGGTGAACCTCACCCCCTTCCTCCATCCACACTTTCATCACTTCCTGTGTGAAAAGAAAAAAAGATTCTCCGTTTTCCTGATTTTCTCACCATGAGATTTTGCGTACTTGATCTTTTCCTCTCTCTCTCTCTCTCTCTCTCTCTCTCTCTCTCTCTCTCTCTCTCTCTCTGGTGATTCACGTCAGGTTTTCTTTCTTTCTTCACTTGCAGGAGATCTTTATTGTTTCCGGTCTTGCCTTAAGAGAGTCATTTCTTTCACTTCATTCCTTTCTTTCTTTTCCTTTTTCGGCAGGACTCTTCGGTCTCTCGGACTTTCATTCCTCAAGACTGATACAAAGCCTCATCCTGATTACAAACTGAAAAAAAAAAGTTAACCCTTCTCATCTACAGTTTTGTATCTTGACATTGTCTTGAGGTTGTCCGTGTTACCAAGCAATTGAGAATGGAATCACACAATCGAGAAATTTAACTGAGAAACAACGCGGTAGAATGGTGCAGTGTTTCTTGCAGCCTCATTGAACCTAAAATAATCCGTGACGTTACAGTGCCAGGCAGAGGACCACTACTCAGCGTTGAGGGCGCGTCACGCATGGCGCCGGGGTAATAGTGTATCAGCAACAAAACAAACCATTTTAGAGAAAACACCAAGAATATGCGTCAAGCGGCGTATTGGCGCGCGAGCACATGCTATCTCTGCAGTGGATCGGGTAATTTTCAGGCCAGGACGCGAGTACAATGGATTTCAAGGGGAGTAATGGTGTGAATCACCATATTAACGAGGAAAAAGGCTAGACGTTTTTAACTCACGCCTGAGCAGAAGACAGGAAGGCAGAGTTTCGCTATCTGAGGCCCTGGAGGGAGGTGGAGCCTGCCGCTGATGCCCACAGTGAGCACAGCATCTAAGGCCGAGGCGCCCGGCGAGACCCGCTTCCTTCTACGATGTGTCTTCTTTGTCTCTTTTGTTCTTCAAGTTCAGCCAAACAAAGACCGACACAGCTCTTCATTAGACCTCGGAAGCCCCGCCTCCCTGTCTGTCGATGGCGCAGGATGATTACAGAATGTTTTTGCATACATGAAGGATTTCTACGAGTTCGTCAAGTCACGTGGTCGGCTCCTAATGAGTGCAACTTAATGAAACTTCCGGTCGAGAACAGGTTTGTTTCTTTCCCGGCTGCTTTCTATTTTTCGCACAACTCCCCGTGTGTGTGTGTGTGTGTGTGTGTGTGTGTGTGTGTGTGTGTGTGTGTGTGTGTGTGTGTGTGTGTGTGTGTGTGTGTGTGTGTGTGTGTGTGTGTTTTCTATAAGATAAGAGTGTTAATGAAGTGGAGAGTGAGGCGACGAGGCTCTGCATAACCGTTCAGCAGACACACGAATGTTATCCACAGAATCGTTACAGATTTCTTCACTAATGTATTCTGGATAGTTTGCCATTTGTACATTGATACATGAAGGTTGGTGTGTCGTATTACCGTGTATTTCGGGATTGTGAAGTTATTAAGATGTGCCCAAACCCCCTTAAATGTGAAGTAATGATTGTGTGCCCACCCAAAAGACCTATCGTCTTCCCACTACTTAAATTAAATGGATACGAACTCCCGATAGTACACTCTTGCAAGCTACTTGGGGTTCACATTAATTCAGATCTTACTTGGAACGATCATATCACTCACATTGTCAGTAGAGCTAGCAGTCTCCTTTTTATCCTATATCGAGCAAGACAATTTTCTTTTAGTCCAAATGTAATGTTCATACTATACACATGGTACATAAGAACTGTCCTAGAATATGCTGCACCTGTATGGCACCCAGGTCTCACGCGTGCACAGCATAATTCACTTGAAAACTTCAAAAGCGTTGCTTTAGAATCATATTGGGTGAGGCCTATCTGAACTACAACCATGCATTGCAATTACTTGGTACAGAATCATTACACAAGCGACGAGAAGCAGCAACAATAAATTTTGGACGGGGACTGCTCAACTCACCCGAGCTCAGAAATATGTTGCCACAGACCTTGCATGATGTCCATGGTAGGGAAACAAGGAGAGGTAGTCAACTCTTGCAGTCAGTAAGGTGTAGGACCTCAAGATACCAGAACTCTCCAATACCATATATTGTCTCTAAACTCAATGCCTTGTAAATACCTATGTACATGTTTTATATTTATTTTAGCAGCTTCTTGAGCTTATTTTACCTTTCATGTAGCTACCTAAATAGATACGCACTTGTTGTAAATCAAGACATGACGTTTTATAAATGACTTTGTAAAGCTTTCTTGATCAATAAACCATCAATTATTATTATTATTATTTTATTATTTCGTAATTATGTGAAGGGTGCGGCAGGTTTCAGCTCACTGGGTCATCACCGGTGTTGTGTTGCGCCTGTGTGTAGTGCACCACTTGGCGTCACGTTCCTGTGTTACAGTTGCGTGTTAGCCGCGTGTGATGACATGTATCAGTGTCATCCCAATTTTATTATATTTCTTTTCTTTTCTTTTTTATTTCATTGTTTTAGCTTTTTATTTTATTTTTATTTCCCGTCAGCTGCTTCAGTCATCTCACAAGGCAGCACAACCAGTACCGCGCCAAAATTCTCTGTCTCGATAGCCATCCCAGGCGAACAGCGAGTCATCTTTTTGATAATCTTCACCAAGGAAGCAAAAATGTCATGTTGCTTCTTCAGCTGACTCAAAAATGTACAAAGAAGAGACGGTTCCCCTTATTACTCATGATAGCTCTCTCTCTCTCTCTCTCTCTCTCTCTCTCTCTCTCTCTCTCTCTCTCTCTCTCTCTCTCTCTCTCTCTCTCTCTCTCTCTCTCTCTCTCCGTCGCTTCATATCCTGACACTTCTAGAGGTCGAGTGCCCGTTCCAAGCGCCAGTTGATGAGTCTTATCTCTAGACTTTTTATTATCTTTTTCGATGTGTGTGTGTGTGCGTGTGTGTGTGTGTGTGTTTCACCTGTAATCTTTGAGGTTCCTTTACCAAAGTCTAATGGCTGCCTGCACCGTGCGCAACTCTGGAAGTGTTCTACTAGGCAGCGCTGTGGCCCGGAGCGAGAATCCCTTTGACGATGGTGCGGAGGGCAACGTAGGCAGGTGCAGAGGAGAAGAGCGAATGAGGAGAAAGGGAAAGATAGAGGGAAGATAGACTAAAGCATCGTGAAAGCAGCGTAGAACCATCAAAGTGCAATGTGATCAAAGCTCCAAGTGATAAACTTTAAAAAAAAAAAAAATGCAAAGGGTAAAACGAGACGAAAGGAGTGACTGGAAGAGTAAGGTGGAGGTGAAAGAGTCCAGAGAAAACTTAACCTTACCTCGAACTAATAACCTTAAAAAAAAAAAAAAAAAAACTAGATTAAGACGAAATAAAAAAAAAAAACGAATGTATTTGAAAAAGAAAGGCGGTGTGCAGTGTTGACCAAGAGAGGTGAGAGATGATAAGTAGCTGAAGTAAAGCAGAACAGTGAAGAGGCAGTTTGATCATGCTTGAACTGGTAATCTTGAAAAATACAGCAAAAGAAGACATAAAAAAAGATAGAAATTATTGGAATACTAAGGCGTAAGGCGTAAGGAGTAAGAGACGGAAGGTAAGAAACAGAGGCAGGTTAGGACGATCAAGAGGCAACATGACCTGCGCACGAACTGACAACTGTGAAAAATATAGAGTGAGACGAGGTGAAGGAGAGATCGCAGTGTTGGCCAAGAATAACTGGATGAGGAAAAGACGAAAGGACAGGACGGGGAGAAGAGAGAGATGAGAGGGAGTAGCAGGAGGAATGAAAAACGGTGCTACTCAAGCGTTCAGAATTTGACTTATGGGGAGAAGGAATGTTAAAAGAATAAAGGAGAAAGGCTGTTGAGGAATGGTGCAGAATTCCGAGACATGAAGGGAAGAACTGCTAACAGGGAAGTGAGATGAACAGAAAACGGGAGTTCAAGGAAGGACTGAAAAATGATGTAACCCGCTTGCTGTTTCTATGGCCTCTCTTTGTACGTGTTCTTCAATAGTAAAAAAACATAAAACATATTCCAGACATTCATTTCAAATGTGTTTTGGTCGTGTTGCCTCTGGTATAATTTTCCTTTAATTTACATGAAAGAACATTCGTGACATGAATTCCGAGGACGTGGACAGTAATATTTCGTGATTTTATTTGTTTGGAAGGCAGAGGTCTGGAGCAAGTTGTCTTTCTAATGTGACATTTGTCGCGGCCTCCCAAACACTGCAGCCACTGATGGAGCAAGCTACTTCCCGCCACTGTGTGAAGTTCACACCCTCGCAGCGACGACCTCTGAGAAAGTTACCTCTCTTTATTGATGTCTTGCAGTCTGGTTAATTTGAAACACACGTGTTTTCGCGCCCCACAGCCTCCCTCCGCCTGCCCCACGCCCGGCCCCCGCCCCACGCTGCCCACGGGTGTCGCAAAATAGGTGTGAATTATCTTTAATCCTCCCCTTGTGTCTACTCTCAAGCGCTGAATGGCGGGAAGCTTTGTTGACAGTGCTGCCAAATCGAGTTGCCAAAAGTTCCCTGTTTTGCCTAAAAATATTTCCCTATTTAGCGCAGCATTTCCCTGTCGTAATTTTTCACTTCTTACATACTTACATACACACATTCGTGTGTGTGTGTGTGTGTGTGTGTGTGTGTGTGTATATATATATATATATATATATATATATATATATATATATATATATATATATATATATATATATATATATATATATATATATATATATATATATATATATATATATATATACACACACACACACACACACACACACGAGTATATAATGAGTACTATAATGTAAACTTAGTTAACCTTCATTGTTACCTACCTAGAATGACTGCTATTCCTGTAGATCTGAAGTTTTGTAGATGTCAGCTGTCATAAGTTCCAAGTGCCCCGGTGTAACTTTGAAACTGTGTGCTGATGAATTTTCAAATATTTTCTTTGCATGAAGCATTCCATTTAGCGATTCTGTGTTCAGTGAATTACGAACTTTGGTCTTCATTAAATTCACTTGAGAAAACACTCTTTCAACACTTGCACTAGAGTGAGGAAGACACAATAGTTTTTTCATGAAATTTCCTAGTAGTGGAAATAATGGGGAATCATCACCTTTTTTCAAGTCTCCAACCTTTTGCCAGAACTTGTATACATTAATATCAGGTTCTACATTCAGTTCAGTGTTTTTCAGTAAACGCCATTCACTGTCTATCTCATTTAAGTCATTTTCAGACACCAAGTTAGGAAACTGAGCAGCTAGGGGTGCAACAGAGGGAATGGTCTTCATCAGTACACTTTGTGGGTCTAGAGCCTTGAGATTTGTAAATACAGAATCACTGAGATTAAACCTTTGCAAAATTTGAGAGGCTCCTTCTATGTAAAAGTCCAGACATCTCAACTTGAACGTGTCCAGTTGCTGCTTGTCAAGGTTTTGGTATTTCTGAAGGGATGCAGTTACTCGTCCTCCAAGATATAGCTCTTCCAATTTAACGAAATTGTTTGGGTCTTTTACCCTGACAGCTGATAATGGTGTTGATTCTAAGACACTTGGCTTCATGTAAAACTCAAGAATGGTATGCAAGACAGCAGAGACTCTAGTGTGCAATGCATAAATCTTTGGATTCTCACTTTGCATCTCTTTGTTTAGGTCATTAAAGAAGGGTAAGACAAAATCAAGAAATTCTAAGTAAAGCTTACTGAATGGGTCATGAAGTCTCTGAAGAATGGTGTCAGCTGCTATGACCCGATCTTCCAAGGCTGCTTGTGTGAAAAATAGCTGAAGTGCTGGAAGCTGTTCAAGTAACCGCTTTACAGCACTATGCAATGATAACCATCTAGTTTGACAGGGATGTAATAGCTTGTGGGGCTTCACATTAGCAAATTCTTGGAAATCCTTAAAGGCTGCTGTCTGCTTTGGTGACAAGAAGTAGTTGTAGACATCACGGATCATATCCTCAAGCCATCTTGGCAACTTGTTGCAGGCTTTAGATGCACACAAATGAAAGGAGTGGCATACACATTTCATTATAAATAAATTGGGTATATCATGCTTTAGCAATTTTGAGAGTGAATGCCGAGCTCCCATCATCACACTGGCCCCATCCGCAGCAAATCCTATAATGTTTTGTTTGTAAGGGATATTTGCACCATTAAACACACTCTTGACACATTCATAGAGGCTTTCAGCACTGGCACTTTCTAAGGGAACTAATGTTAAAAATGAATCCTTAATGCTTTCCTGAGTGGCAACTCGTACAACAAGTGCAAGATGTTTTACGCAGCCCCTGTCTGTTGACTCATCCACCATTAGAGAGAAACAATTTTCTCTAAGATGTACTAATAACTCGTCACATTCCTTTCGACCAAGGACATTTTTCACGATGGCTGCACATTTTGTTTTACCGCACTTCATTTTTTTTGCGACATCTGAGTCTCGACATATCGCTTGGATAGCAGGAACAAGTTTATCTGCAGATGAGAATGGAAGATTTAGCTCGCTCACTACTGCAGCCAACCGTATCTCTGCTTCTTTCACTTGTTTTTCAGCATGCCTTTTTCCACTAACACTAGGCATATCAAGTACACTAACTGTGCGCTTTGCACTTTCAACTATCTTCATATTCTGACCCTCTTCCCTTTTGCTGAGATCTCCATTCTTGGAGACTTCAATGTTCACCACCAGCTTTGGCTTTCCTCTCCCTTCACTGACCATCCTGGTGAACTAGCCTACAACTTTGCTATCCTCCATGACCTAGAGCAATTGGTGCAACACCCTACTCGTATTCCTGACCGTCTTGGAGATACGCCCAACATTCTTGACCTTTTCCTGACCTCTAATCCTTCTGCTTATGCTGTCACCCTTTCTTCTCCGTTGGGCTCCTCCGATCACAATCTCATATCTTTATCTTGTCCTATCACTCCAATCCCTCTTCAGGATCCCCCTAAGCGAAGGTGCCTCTGGCGTTTTGCCTCTGCTAGTTGGGGGGACCTGAGGAGGTATTTTGCTGATTTTCCTTGGAATGACTACTGCTTCCGTGTCAGAGACCCGTCTTTGTGTGCTGAGCGCATAACAGAGGTGATAGTGTCTGGCATGGAGGCGTACATTCCTCACTCTTTTTCTCGTCCTAAACCTTCTAAACCTTGGTTTAACACAGCTTGTTCTCGTGCTATACATGATAGAGAGGTGGCCCACAAAAGGTACTTAAGCCTTCCTTCACCAGAATCTCATGCACTTTATATTTCTGCCCGGAACCATGCCAAGTCTGTTCTCCAACTAGCCAAAAACTCCTTCATTAACAGAAAATGTCAAAACCTTTCAAGATCTAACTCCCCTCGTGATTTCTGGCATCTAGCCAAAAATATCTCCAATAACTTTGCTTCTTCTTCTTTCCCTCCTCTATTTCAACCAGATGGCACCACTGCTATCACATCTATTTCTAAAGCTGAACTCTTTGCTCAAACCTTTGCTAAAAACTCTACCTTGGACGATTCTGGGCTTGTTCCTCCCTCTCCTCCACCCTCTGACTACTTCATGCCTCGTATTAAAATTCTTCGTAATGATGTTTTCCATGCCCTCGCTGGCCTAAACCCTCAGAAGGCTTATGGACCTGATGGGGTCCCTCCTATTGTTCTCCGAAACTGTGCCTCCGTGCTTGCACCTTGCCTAGTCAAACTCTTTCAGCTCTGTCTGTCAACATCTACCTTTCCTTCTTGCTGGAAGTTTGCCTACATTCAACCTGTTCCTAAAAAGGGTGACCGCTCTAATCCCTCAAACTACCGTCCTATTGCTTTAATTTCCTGCTTATCTAAAGTTTTTTAATCTATCCTCAACAGGAAGATTCTTAAACATCTATCACTTCACAACCTTCTATCTGATCGCCAGTATGGGTTCCGTCAAGGCCGCTCTACTGGTGATCTTCTGGCTTTCCTTACTGAGTCTTGGTCATCCTCTTTTAGAGACTTTGGTGAAACTTTTGCTGTTGCCTTGGACATATCAAAAGCCTTTGATAGAGTCTGGCACAAAGCTTTGATTTCCAAACTACCCTCCTACGGTTTCTATCCTTCTCTCTGTAACTTCATCTCAAGTTTCCTTTCTGACCGTTCTATTGCTGCTGTGGTAGACGGTCACTGTTCTTCTCCTAAATCTATTAACAGTGGTGTTCCTCAGGGTTCTGTCCTGTCACCCACTCTCTTCTTATTATTCATTAATGATCTTCTAAACCAAACTTCTTGTCCTATCCACTCCTATGCTGATGATACCACCCTGCACTTTTCCACGTCTTTTCATAGACGTCCAACCCTTCAGGAGGTAAACATATCACGCAGGGAAGCCACAGAACGCCTGACTTCTGATCTTTCTAAAATTTCTGATTGGGGCAGAGCAAACTTGGTATTGTTCAATGCCTCAAAAACTCAATTCCTCCATCTATCAACTCGACACAATCTTCCAGACAACTATCCCCTCTTCTTCAATGACACTCAACTGTCCCCCTCTTCTACACTGAACATCCTCGGTCTGTCCTTTACTTATAATCTGAACTGGAAACTTCACATCTCATCTCTAGCTAAAACAGCTTCTATGAAGTTAGGTGTTCTGAGACGTCTCCGCCAGTTTTTCTCACCCCCCCAGCTGCTAACTCTGTACAAGGGCCTTATCCGTCCATGTATGGAGTATGCTTCACATGTCTGGGGGGGTTCCACTCATACTGCTGTTCTAGACAGGGTGGAATCAAAAGCTTTTCGTCTCATCAACTCCTCTCCTCTAACTGACTGTCTTCAGCCTCTCTCTCACCGCCGCAATGTTGCATCTCTAGCTGTCTTCTACCGCTATTTTCATGCTAACTGCTCTTCTGATCTTGCTAACTGCATGCCTCCCCTCCTTCCGCGGCCTCGCTGCACAAGACTTTCTTCTTTCTCTCACTCCTATTCTGTCCACCTCTCTAACGCAAGAGTTAACCAGTATTCTCAATCATTCATCCCTTTCTCTGGTAAACTCTGGAACTCCTTGCCTGCTTCTGTATTTCCACCTTCCTATGACTTGAATTCCTTCAAGAGGGAGGTTTCAGGACACTTATCCACCAATTTTTGACCACTGCTTTGACACTTTTAGGGACTGGCATTTCAGTGGGCATTTTTTTTTATTAGATTTTTGTTGCCCTTGGCCAGTATCCTTCCTACATAAAAAAAAAAAAAAAAAATATATGCTTTGCTCCAGCAGCATGCTTTTCTATTTCTGACTTGCCCGCCTTTCCGTCAGAGTTACACAATTTACAGTGGTAATACGAAGGTCCCTTGTCACTTTTTGTCAGCCAACTTTGAAACAATGGGTCACTTTCCCATTTTTCTGTGTATTTCTGCGAATATGGCTGCCGTTTGCGTTTGGCTGGAGGAGTAGACATGACTGCTGTACGTGTTCCAGTAACAGAATCCTTCAGAGACTTCCAGACCTGAGCCGAGCGACAGTGTATGACAGACTGAGCGTCTGAGCCACTGAGGGAGGCAGATTCGTATACTGGTAGCTCGTAGGAAGCGGACAGGGTGAATACGCGTCTCTGTCTCGTAGAAATACACGTTCAGCTATCAAGCAGGGGCGAGGGAGGGAAGGGAAGGGACGGTCTACGGGTCTCGTACAAGTCATGACACTGTTTGGGGATGAGGGAAGGAAGAGTGAACGGTAGAGGAAGGATATAGTGATCGAGAGAGACATCAGAAGTGGATTGAAATTCAATTGAGAGGGAAAGGAAACAATAAATAATTGATAAAAATTAATACAAATAATTATTGTACGTATGACGAGTGAAGAGGATGGGAGGAGGACAAGGGTGGGGACTGCGGATGAAGGGTGTGAGTCCGTTGGTCAAAATTTCCCTAGATTTAGGAACATTTTGAATTTTCTTCCCTGTTTCCCTGTTGAGACCTAAATTTCCCTAAAACAGGGAAATTTCCCTGTATCTGGCAGCTCTGTTTGTTGACATTCTGCCGCTGTCTTCCATTTGTTGCGTCTGACTTTGGCTTTGGGTTAATGTTTTTATTTATTTTTTTTATAGTTTTGTTTGTTTTTCGTCATATTTATTGAGTTTGCTTTGTTTTTAAGGGTTTATTTATTGGTTTTCTTGTGGTTTTGATTTTTTTTGTTTTCATTGTTTTGTTTTTGGTGCAGGGTTTGAAACACGCTCTGTTGTTTTAATTGATGTTTGTGTTTTCTTTGTCCACTGGTATTTTGGTTTGATTTTGAATGTGGTTTGTATGTTTGTTAGATAAGCTAGGTTTTTTGTGTTTTTGTTTTTGTTTGTTTTTATTTAGTGATTCATTTTGGTGAAAGGTTTCGAACGCTCGGCTTCAGAAAGTGTTTGTTTTATTTATCTTGTTGTTTGCTTAAATATTCGTGATTCCTGAATGGTTGTTTACGAATGGGATAGTATCAGAAAAAATATTACTTTATTTATTTATTTATTTATTTTTTATCTCGTTTTGATTTAAAGTTTTAAAAATGGTTATAAATGATTGTTGGTGTTGTATTTCTTATTGTTTAAGTGCTACTGTTTATTTATCATCTTTTGTTTTCCATTACTCGTTGGTTAGGAAGTGAAAATGAGAGAGAGAGAGAGAGAGAGAGAGAGAGAGAGGAGAGGAGAGGAAGAGGAGAGAGAGGAGAGAGAGAGAGAGAGAGCCGTAGAGCTGCCTTCCATATCTTATCTCTATCCTTTCTTCCCTTTTCCCCCCCCCCTCTCTCTCTCTCTCTCTCTCACTCTCTCCTCTCTCTCCTCTCTCTCTCTCTCCTCCTACTCTCTCTACATCCTGATCACATTCCGAGAGAGAGAGAGAAGAGAGAGTAGAGAGAGAGAGAGGAGAGAGAAGAGTGGGAGAGAGAGAGAGAGAGAGAGAAGAGAGAGAGAGAGAGAGAGAGTAAATGACTTAGAAATATAACTGAAGAAAATAGAAAAACGGAAAGAAAAATCGTTAAATAAAATAAGAAAAACGGGGAGAGAACGGACAGAAAAAGGCAAATCTCTCTCTCTCTCCTCTCTCTCTTCTCATCTCTCCTCTCGCTCTCTCTCTCTCGTCTCTCTCTTCTCGGTCTCTTCTCTTCTCTCTCGTCT
>NW_026973718.1:162500-167500 GCF_035594125.1 Scylla paramamosain
GAAACTTCACATCTCATCTCTAGCTAAAACAGCTTCTATGAAGTTAGGTGTTCTGAGACGTCTCCGCCAGTTTTTCTCACCCCCCAGCTGCTAACTCTGTACAAGGGCCTTATCCGTCCATGTATGGAGTATGCTTCACATGTCTGGGGGAGTTCCACTCATACTGCTCTTCTAGACAGGGTGGAATCAAAAGCTTTTCGTCTCATCAACTCCTCTCCTCTAACTGACTGTCTTCAGCCTCTCTCTCTCACCGCCGCAATGTTGCATATCTAGCTGTCTTTTACCGCTATTTTCATGCTAACTGCTCTTCTGATCTTGCTAACTGCATGCCTCCCCTCCTTCCGCGGCCTCGCTGCACAAGACTTTCTTCTTTTTCTCACCCCTATTCTGTCCACCTCTCTAACGCAAGAGTTAACCAGTATTCTCAATCATTCATCCCTTTCTCTGGTAAACTCTGGAACTCCTTGCCTGCTTCTGTATTTCCACCTTCCTATGACTTGAATTCCTTCAAGAGGGAGGTTTCAACACACTTATTCATCAATTTTTGACCACTGCTTTGACCCTTTTATGGGACTGCCATTTCAGTGGCCATTTTTTTTATTATATTTTTGTTGCCCTTGGCCGGTGTCACTCATACAGAAAAAAAAAAAACACACACACACCTGTCATCAACCTTCGTTTATGTAAATTGATCCAAAAGTGACCACGAGACTAATGTGTGTGTGTGTGTGTGTGTGTGTGTGTGTGTGTGTGTGTGTGTGTGTGTGTGTGTGTGTGTGTAATAATAATGATAATAATAATAAACGGTTTATTATTTAGGCAGTTGACAAACTGAAAATGTACATAGGGGATGGGGAAAACTTAACATTAATCCTAAAGGTAAGTCTAATCTAGGAGGGAAATACTATTGATTGATGGCTCGCACCATGGTGGGAATCGCACTGAGTCTGTACCGGTCCGTGCGCGGCGCCTTCAGGGGCGTTATTTTGTTGTGGTGTCTGGTGGCACGGACCGGGCGAGGCGCGTCGGGCGGCAGCATGTTTCTGAGACGCGGATGATGCAGTAGTCCCCTCCCAAACTTCTCCAGAGCCTCTCGGTGCCTGGTGGATATTCTGGACAGACTCAGGGTGGTCAGGGCTTCTTCATAGGTGGTGTATGCAGGGCCAAGGATGACCCTGCACGCCCTTTTCTGCACACTCTCTAGCTGTAGCTGTTGAGTGTGTGTGAGGGAGGAGGACCACGCTGGGGAGGCGTACATGAGTTTGGGGAGGATGAAGGTAAGGTACACCCCCTTAACTCATCTGTCGGCGTCCCCAGCGACCTGAGTCTGCGCAGCATGTACAGCCTGTAGGTAGCTGATCTTACGGTGCTGGCGACATGCTGCTTCCAGGTCAGCTGGTCGTCCACCGTGACTCCGAGAAGCTTGGCACATTGGACCACCTGGAGGGGGTGAGGGCCCACTGTGAGCCGGGGAGGGGGCACTGGTACAGAGGAGGTACAGCAATGCATCACCACAGTTTTGCTGTGGTTCATGGTCATCCTGCTCTCTTCTGTCCACGTCTGCAGTCGCTCCAGAATTGCTTGCAGTGGCGAGTAGTCCGGGTTCTTGGTGGAAACTGGGACGCCCACGGTGCAGTCGTCCACATACTTCCAGCGATGAGGGGTGTCGGTGAGGGCGTCGTTGATGAGGAGGAGGAAGCATAGAGGACCCATCTTGGTCCCCTGGGGGACTCCACATGTCAGCTGTTGGAAATTAGAGACAGAGCCCTGATAGCGAACGGCCTGACGCCTCCCTGTGAGGAAGTCGGCTAGCCACGCTATCAGGTTAGGAGGAGACCCAGACTTACTGCCTTGCTGATGACAACAGTGTGATCAACAAGATCAAAAGCTTTTTTGAAGTCCACAAAAGCAACAGCTAGAGAGGTGTTTCGCTTGTCCAGGTGGCTGTGGATGAATTCAAGGAAGCTGGTCAGGTAATGTGAGGTGGAGATGGCTTTAATATTTCCGAATTGTCTGGTATCCACGGTGTTACAAATTTTGGTGTAGGCCCAGTCATATACAAAATCTTCACAAATAAGGCTAGGGATGGGGGTGATAGAGACTGGCCTGAGGTCATTGAGTGACTGAGGACTGGAAGTTTTGGGGATGGGAGTGACGTAAGATGTCTTCCAGTCCGCGGGGCAAGAGTGTTGGGAGAGTGAGGCGTTTATTATGGAGCATAGCGGTGTTGCTAGCTCTACAGCAAATTCCTTGTAAATTTTTATAGGAAGGTCAGTGGGTGTGGTGGATCTGGGTTTAAATTTAAGTATTCTCCTAAAAACATCCATCGCCTGGACAGTGCGTGGAGGGGAGGGAGCGGGCAGATAGGCAGGAAGCGGAGTGGTGTGGAGGGGAGGAAAGGTTTGACAGATAGCAGCAAAGTGATCGTTTATCTCCTGAGCCGCGAGATTAGTGTGTGTGTGTGTGTGTGTGTGTGTGTGTGTGTGTGTGTTAGACAAGGTGATATGTAGATTCTAGGCTATATAGATTGAGAGAGAGAGAGAGAGAGAGAGAGAGAGAGAGAGAGAGAGAGAGAGAGAGAGAGAGAGAGAGAGATAGTATAAATTCCAGTAGTTATCTCATTTCTTACATTTCTCTCTCATTAATAACTCTCTCTCTCTCTCTCTCTCTCTCTCTCTCTCTCTCTCTCTCTCTCTCTCTCTCTCTCTCTCTCTCTCTCTCTCTCTCTCTCTCTCTCTCTCTCTCTCTCTCTCTCTCTCTCTGTCTCTCTCTCTCTCTCTGTCTCTCTCTCTCTTTCTCTCTCTCTCTGCTGTACAAGTAAACATTTATGTACCCCCTAATTTAAACGCTTAATTCTTAGGTTACCTTACATCCTGCGCTGATATCCTTCTAGTCACGTGTCCTTCAATCCTTCATCCATTAATCCTTCGTCCCAACTTCCTTCTGTCTTTCCTCAATTTCCGGTAAATAAAAAAAAAAGAAAAAAAAAAAAAAAAAAAAAAAAAAATATATATATATATATATATATATATATATATATATATATATATATATATATATATATATATATATATATATATATATATATATATATATATATATATATAAACTTTTCAATCCGCCTGGAAGCAGCAGTATTTGAACATGTTGGATCAGCGGAGAGCGTTCGAGTCCACTTTTTTTTTTTTTTTTTTGTTTTGTTATTATTTTTTTTTTTTTTAGTTTCGTTGTTTTTGTTGGTGGATTTTGTGTTTATAAATTATGTAGCTTGATTATTAGTAACTATTATTTCAGTACTTTTCCTATTAATTTTTCTGTTCCGTCTCCTTTTTCCCCAATGCTCCCATGCATACAGTAATAATAGAAATAACGAGTAAAAAGGATAAACACATCACGAAAATATTAGAATGAAAATATATTAAGTATTTATTCATATACTTTGGTATCAGAAAACGAGAATAAAGAAAATAAGAATGTCGACAAAACAGTTTCGGCTGACGTAAATCAAATAAAAAGGAAACGAGTGATAAAAAAGCAAAGTAGACCAAGAAAAAGCAAAGTAAAAAATATATTAAGCTTTTATTCACATACTTTTATATAAGAAAAGGATAATAAATCAAATAAACATGTCGACAAAATAGATAAATCATATATAAATCATGACTAGTAATAAAAAAAAACTAAAATTAATCAAGAAAAAACGAACAATAAAAAATATATCAAACATTTATTCACCTACATTGACATGAAAAAAAGAAGAAAAAAATAAATAAATAAACACGTCAGCAAAACGATTTCGGCTCCGATGAATGATCTAAACATATAAATTCAAAAAAACTAAAACTAATAAACAAAAACAAAAATACATCAAGCATTTTTCAACTTTTATTGTCTTAAAAATAAGAAGCAACAAAAGAAAGTCGACAAAACAGTAAACAGAAGGGCAGAATCGAACGCGAGAATTACCTGGGGGTGGGGAGGGGGACCGTTACTGTGATCCCGGTGACAGTAAACAAATGGAAAAGTTTTATATTTTCTGAGTTTTGTGGCGAAATGAGAGCAAGTGGAGGCGGTGGAGGGACACATGGAGGAGTGGAGAAGACGTGAGGTGGAGAGGTGAGGTAAGTGGAGCATGAGGAGCTGGAGTTCGGTGTATTTGGTGAGGTTTTCTTCGTATTGTTATTGTTAATGTTAGATGAAGTTTCTGCTTGTTATTACTCATATTGTTACTCATATTACCACTATTACTATTATTATTATCAGTAAATGTGCAGTTTCAATCAGTAGTCCCCCACAGAGCCCCCGTGACATACTGGAACACGCTCCGCCAATAAGGAAACTAACAACAGGGGAAGCTTCATCACCCTCCGGAACTCCCCTGTAATGTAAGCTTAGTAATTTCACTGCCTTCCTCTTCCTCTTCCTTAAGGTAGAAAACACGTACACTATATGTTGGAGAAGCACCTTTTATTAACCACCATAATGTGCTTACCTACACCATAATATTTGATTTTTTGGTGTTTTTTTTTCAATGTTTTTCGTCCTGTCTTTGTTATTACTCTCTCTCTCTCTCTCTCTCTCTCTCTCTCTCTCTCTCTCTCTCTCTCTCTCTCTCTCTCTCTCTCTTCCTCCCCCTCTGCTGCGTGTGTTCCTTCCATAGCCCTTCGTGTTCTTCTTCCTCTTCCTCCTCTTCCCGTTCTTCTTCCTGTTCTTCCTCTTCCCCCCTCCTCATGTTCTTCTTCCTCCTCTTGCTGTTCTTCCTCTTCCTTCTCTTCCTGTTCTTCCTCTTCCTCCTCTTGCTGTTCTTCCCCTTTCTCCTCTTACTGTTTTTCCTCTTCCTGTTCTTCCTCCTCCTACTCCTCTTGCTGTTCTTCCTCTTCCTGTTCTTCTTCTTCCTCCTCTTGCTGTTCTTCCTCCTCCTACTCCTCTTGCTGTTCTTCCTCTTCCTTCTCTTCCTGATCTTCCTCCTCCTCCTCTTGCTGTTGTTCCTCTTCCTCCTC
>NW_026973718.1:172500-192500 GCF_035594125.1 Scylla paramamosain
GTTTTTAAGTGTGTGTAGTGTGTGTGTGTGTGTGTAGTGTTGGCCTCACCTCACTCAACCAAACCTGACCTGTCATCTCTGTTGCAGAAGACACAACTGGTGGGCTGTGTGGTGACCCCGCGTTGTCTGTGAGGGCCACCCCCACAGCCACACACCACCACCACCACCACCAGGAGAGGGCATCCACCACCTCCTCTAGCAGCTGGCCAGGGCACAGGGCACAAAGCAAGTTGTGGTGGTGGTGGTGATAGTAGAAGAGATAGTAGTGGTAGTGGTAATGGTAGTGGCATTAATAGAGTAGTAAAAATGATAGTAGAGGTCCTGGATTATATATTTTTATTTTTATTATTATTATTATTATTAGTAGTAGTAGTAGTAGTAGTACCACCAGTGTTTGTTGAAATATACTGGTAATTGTACTACAACCACTACTACTACTACTTCTATCCAGCCCTTTATGAAGTTGAAGGGGAAACAAACACCTGTAACTGTGGACTACTTTTATTTAACACACACACACATCATTTAATAAGAAACAGACAACAAAAACAACAACAACAACAACCTCTGCCACCATTCCTTGCACACTGTGAAGGAAAACAATGATGATGACAATGGTGCTCTTCTTTCCCCCAGCAAGTGGTGATGCAGAGGGTAGCCAGCCAGCCACCCCCCCCCGCCACCTCCTGCCAGCCAGGTTGCAGAGGCACAAGTCCGTGCATGTGTCCAGGACATGAAGGTGAACAACACTGAGTAACACCTCTCCCCTGCATCAACAACACCTCTCCTGTGATGAATAACACTGAGTAACACCTCTCCCCTGCTTCAACAACACCTGCTTCACTTCACACTCATTCATGCAAGCTAGCTCTCTCTCTCTCTCTCTCTCTCTCTCTCTCTCTCTCTCTCTCTCTCTCTCTCTCTCTCTCTCTCTCTCTCTCTCTCTCTCTCTCTCTCTCAGCCCACAGCCCCACAGTATGTCCCCCACAGTATGTTTACAAACCCACAGTGACTCCCCACAGCCCCTTACCAATAGGTGTCCCCCTTACACACACACAAACACACACACACACACACACACAGCATTACATATACAAATGCTGCATCTTGTAAGTAGTCCTACAATAAAGAATGGACACACAAAATGGACAGGCTTCGTTTTGTTCCGTCCTGCGTGAATGTAGCGAGGCTCAACGTGTGCAGGTGAATAGTGAAAAGTGTAATAGATGCACGACTCAAAGATATGGAAGCTTACACACGAAGTACAGGACACAGCTTGATGATGAGTATGGTGAGTCAAGTATTAGGAGTCAAAATGCTCCACTTTAAACTGGCCTACAACAAGGAGTAAGCTTGTAAAGGGGAAGACATTTGCCAACACAATAAACACGCAGGGAAAAATTGATCTCCTAAATAAAAGACTAAACAATTATATATATGCCAACACTAAATAAAGAACAAATGAAGACTAAGCCAAGCAAATTAATCTGACTGCTAATAAACAAACCAACATAGTATATTTAAACACTATCATCGAAGATACTGAAGCTGTGTGCTGTCTTCCTGCAGCACTGGTCAGCTCCTGTGCCACCAGCTTCACAGCACCACCCTCTGTCAAAAAATAAATCAATGAATAAATGTTGCAAACTATCTGATGTCAAATAATATTGTGGGCTTGTACAGAGATGTGTCAACAACAACAACACCTTAACATGGTGAAGCAACAAGAGGCCACAGGTCACAGGCAGGGTGGCCAGGCCAAGACTTTCTCCCCCGAGGCCCCGCCACACAGACTGCCGCCTCTGCTGGAATCTTACACGCACACTTCGCCGCGGCCTCCCCACACGTCACTGTCGGCAGCACAGGGCTCGCTGCCACACTCGCTTCGCAACTCTGGCCACCTCACTGCAAGGCAAAGACACGACGGCAATTCAAGTCTTCTTGTTAACCAAGTGACACTAAGCATTTTAAATATTCTCACTGGGATCTGACACAAACCTACCATTTAAAAAGAAATAGAATTTGGCTGTTAGATAAAGTGGTAAATGACTGGAATAATTCCAGATTGGTTGCAAGTGGTGAGTCAGTAGAGTACTTAAAAGATTAGACACATTTATGGACAGGGCTGATAGGTGGATGTAGGTAGGTATGCCACATGCAGGCCTCGTGTTTCCTTAGGCAGTAACACGTAAAGAATTCTAGATCATGTGGGAAACTGTAAGGAAACACAAGGCCTGCATGTGGCATACCTACCTACATCCACCTATCAGCCCTGTCCATAAATGTGTCTAATCTTTTAAGTACTCTACTGACTCGCCACTTGCAACCAGTCTGGAATTATTCCAGTCATTTACCACTCTATCTAACAGCCAAATTCCATTTCTTTTTAAATTGAATTTTATGAAGCTTGAGGCAATGACAAGTCCTATTCTATTTAGCCTTCAGGATTTTGTTTGTATCACCCTTGTTACATCCATCATGCTTTCTGTTATGACTTTCTCCTCAAAAGAGGAGAAAGTCATAACAGAAATTTAGTTTGTCAGAACAAACTAAATTTGAGTAAAATAAAACATATAGAAGATTCTACATTTCAGTATATCTGTATTAGTGACCACTGTACCTAACTGGAACTCCCAAACTATGTAGTATTAGTTAATCAATTTATAATTTTAACAGCATTACTTGGATCCACAATTAAGAGGCACAGACAAGATATAGCCTCAAGTGGTGCTTTTTGACTTTTTTTCTTCTTCTTTCTTTCTTTGAGAACAATTGCCACATTTACTTACTGATGTATATTTGTAAGTGATGGTTTTCATGTGACTAATCTACATTTACATTTATGGTGGAGAGAGAGAGAGAGAGAGAGAGAGAGAGAGAGAGAGAGAGAGAGAGAGAGAGAGAGAGAGAGAGAGAGAGAGAGAGAGAGAGAGAGAGAGAGAGAGAGAGAGAGAGAGAGAGAGAGAGAGAGAGAGAGAGAGAGAGAGAGAGAGAGAGAGAGAGAGAGAGAGAGAGAGAGAGAGAGAGAGAGAGAGAGAGAGAGAGAGAGAGAGAGAGAGAGAGAGAGAGAGAGAGAGAGAGAGAGAGAGAGAGAGAGAGAGAGAGAGAGAGAGAGAGAGAGAGAGAGAGAGAGAGAGAGAGAGAGAGAGAGAGAGAGAGAGAGAGAGAGAGAGAGAGAGAGAGAGAGAGAGAGAGAGAGAGAGAGAGAGAACCTTACCACCAAATATTTTGCCTCCTTTCTCAGAAATCTTCCACACAACCACCTTGCATATCAGTTGAAATTAATGTAATTTTTGGTATAGTTTTTAATTCCACATACCACATCAACACCAGGCTGAACTGTGAGCTCCTGGGCTTGCTTACCATCCACATTATGTCTTTATAGTTTTCTTATGAGGTGATGCGAGAGAGGAAGCAGAACACACACACACACACACACACACACAGATAACACTGCCTGACTGAGACACACACACCCTTGTATCTCTCATGTACTTCTTTACATAAAATACTGCAAGAGAGAGAATAATAACTGCACTAATGATTTATACCAAAATACACACACACACACACACACACACACACACACACACACACACAACAAATAAATTAATTAATTAATAAATATAGAGGGAATTTATTGCACAGCTGGCAAGGAGGTGAAGTCTGTTGTCATACTGTGTTGCAACCAATTGGAAGAAAAATATAAAATATCATGGATTACACTTTTTTTTTTTTTTTTGCAGATATTTTTTGATTGACAGAATAATTTCCTAAAACTTGCTTCCATTTAGAATTTTGTTTTATTTGGGGAAAGATCAGGTAGGGAGGTGTGTTTTTAACCTGTGCTGGAGACGATGAGGTTAAAGGGTGTTACTCAATGTTTATGAGGCTAAATAATGGATTTAAGGCTCGTTTTAAGGATTTAAGAGGCTTAACAAAGGGTCTGGTGTCCTTTAAAGGATGTTTTAAAGGGTTTGCTAGTTGAAATTAAACAGGATAGTTGAAATTAAGTATGATAGAAGAGTGTAAGATAAGGGACCCTTTTGACTCTTCTATGTTCCTAAACCACAGCGAAACTCTCTTAAAACACACACACACACACACACACACACACACACACACACACACACACACACAAAACCAATAAATAAATTAATTAATAAATACAGAGGGAATTTATTGCATGGCTGGCAAGGAGGTGAAGTCTGTTGTCATACTGTGCTTGAACCAACACACTGCCTTGCTAACTTAAAACCTAAGCAATTCAAAAACACAAGAAAACAAACTAAACACTTAAAAATACATCTTTATAAATTCCATTAAACTTTCCTATATGTTTAACAACCTAAAAATACCAAAATGAACCCCAAAACTCAAAATAAACACAAAGACCCTTGCAAACACTAAAACACCAATAAATATCCCAAAACACACCTAAAAACAGAATGACAGAATGACACACTCACAGAATGACCTCAAGCACATCCACACACCCCAAAACACACTGAACACACTCTGCTCTATTCAAAACACCCCCAAACACAGTTACCCATTAATAAAACACACAAATACACACTGAAACACATCCAAACACACTCAAAACACCATTGTATCCTCACAATCACTTAAAACACTGTCAAAAACACATACAAGATCAGAGAGAGAGAGAGAGAGAGAGAGAGAGAGAGAGAGAGAGAGAGAGAGAGAGAGAGAGAGAGAGAGAGAGAGAGAGAGAGAGAGAGAGAGAGAGAGAGAGAGAGAGAGAGAGTCATGAAAAATTTCCTGCTTGGCCCTAGAAGTAAGGTCATAAGATGCCATAGAAATACTGGTAATGTTAAAATAAAAGGAAAAAAGTAACAAAAATAAAATGAAGCCCAAAATTACAAGGAAAAAAAAAAAAAAAAAAAAAAAAAGGAAATTAAAACTACAAATTAACCCCTAAAGGACAGGTGGTATCTATGATTGCCCTACATTTTGTGGGCTTAATTTCAAATTTTTGCACAACTTTTTGAGCCTGTGAACATCCTTTCCTCACCACAGTGTCTCCCTCTGAGCCTCAGTGTGCTGCGAACCACTGTGATGGCTACAGGGGAAAATAATCACCCCTCTTCCTCTGATTCCTCAGACATCCACATCAGGGAAAATTTGCTCCAAAACAACCTCTTAGTGAAAATACTACTGGCAGAGAGTTACAAGTTACTTCCCCAAGTGTAGAAAGTGGTTTTACCAGAGAAAATAAAACAGTAATAGACTGTGTTTCACTCGTATACATCTTCCCACCTGTCACAATTACATTTTTTCTTGTGTGTTATAAGTGACAGACAACAATACTATTTTCTTAAGTGTTTTTACAAAATTATAGATTTAGACATTCACGCGAGTGAGTGACCGAGAGATACTGGTGAGGGAAGCAGATAAAGTAGGCATGGGCACCCCTCCCCCCCCCCCCTGCAAGCTGGGGCCCCAGCCAGGCCACCACATGGCATGCAACCATCTGAATGAACACAGGCTGAGGCTGAGAAAACACTGAAAGTTACTTCACTTCACCACAGACACACCACATCAACTAGAGAGTTCCAGTTTGTGGGAGATTGAAGAGGAAGGATTGATAAGTGTGATGCTATTACGTTTTAAACAATCGGTCAAGGCAGAGTTGAGAAATTGTTGATGGAATATGAACTATTTTTGAAGTCTCTCATATATATATATATATATATATATATATATATATATATATATATATATATATATATATATATATATATATATATATATATATATATATATATATATATATATAAAAACACACACACACACACACACACAAATAGAAGAAATACATTGTTTTGAAGGTTACAAGAAAGCTGAGACCTTTAAAAAGTAATATTAGGATGACAGTAAGATGACAAAAAAAACATTACTGTCACATGGAAACACACACACACACACACACACACACACACACACACACACCACACACACACACACACACAGCCTTCCCCAGCTCTCCCATGCCCACACAGGTCTGTGCATGCCTTGGACACAGAGAAGAAGGGCACCATCAATGTGGACACCATCTCTACCATCCTGAGAATGACAGGTGGCAGGGTGAGATAAGGAGATAGAGATAGACATATATACATACAGAGATAGATACACTGTTTAACTAATAAATGAATATAAATACATTAAAAACACACACATATTTTGGTATAATGACTGATTAGTTGATAACTTCAATAATAGATTACTGACCAGAAAGGTGCAATGATTAATTTACAGTGTATGTGACTCTGATTAACTAACTCATTCACTCCTCCTCCTCCTCCTCCTTGTGCAGGCTCTGGTGCACTCTAGTTTGAGGAGTTCTTTGGGCCGCCAAGTTCCTTATTGAAGGTGATGAGGAGTCGCTGGAGGAAGTGAAGGAAATTTTCCGTATCTATGACAAGCAAGGTAAGGATTCGCCATTCATCATTGACCTGTGTTTGGAAACCCTTCACTCTCTCACCACTGTTTTCCAAGACTACAGGAGATGATCAGCTGGGTTGTCATGACTTTCTGCTGTTGCATCACTTCACACCCACACACCACCCCTCACCCCTCACCCCTCACACCCCTCACCCATATTTAAACCTTAGAAAACAACTGTAAATTGAGGGAGTTAGTGGAAACAGAAGAGAGAGGTGAGGAGAGAGGGAGGAAGAGAGGAAGAGGGAGAGAAGATACTGTTACTCCTTGCATAATGGAGACTAAGAGAAGGAGAGGGAGGAGAGAGGGAGAGGGAGGAGATAGGTGGAGGAAAAAAAAAAGAGGAATGGGGGAGGGGTGTACCAGGCACCTCACATCATGTAAAAACAGTGAAAATAAAAGGTGAGGAAAAAAAAAGAGGAATGGGGGAGGGGTGTACCAGGCACCTCACATTATGTAAAAACAGTGAAAATAAAAGGGAGGTGGTAGAGGGCGGATGCACCTCACACAAGTCCAGAGAAGCAAGGGGACGCCACCACCACAATCCGTCACCACCACTACACCACAGCAACGGGTGGTGAATGTATTACTATAACAACAATGAAAGTTGAGAGGTTAGTGTCAATATTCATCCTGTGCTAACACCACCACTAGTCTGTCATCACAAAATCCCCATCACTCACCACAAACACACCACCATTCACCACAATCACTCCGGGGTGGAAAAACACACATTTAAAAAACCCAACTTTTTTTTTTCATTATTTTGGGAGGTTTATTGACTTTTGGTTATTCTTCATATTTATATGTAAATCAGTTTAAATAAGGAATGAAAAAGTAATCTAAAATAAAACAAAAGGTATGAAGTTTTTTTTTTTTTCATGTTGGAGGAGGACTGGCCAACAGCAAAAAAAAAAAAAAATAAAATAAAAAATAAATAAATAAATAAATAAATAAATAAATAAATAAAATAAATAAAATAACACAAATAAATAAGTAAGTAAATAAATAAATAAAATAAAATAAAATAGATATATAAAAAATAAAAAACTTGCTAACTGCATGCCTCCCCTCCTTCCGCGGCCTCGCTGCACAAGACTTTCTTCTTTCTCTCATCCCTATTCTGTCCACCTCTCTAACGCAAGAGTTAACCAGTATTCTCAATCATTCATCCCTTTCTCTGGTAAACTCTGGAACTCCCTGCCTGCTTCTGTATTTCCACCTTCCTATGACTTGAATTCCTTCAAGAGGGAGGTTTCAAGACACTTATCCACCAATTTTTGACCACTGCTTTGACCCTTTTATGGGACTGGCATTTCAGTGGGCATTTTTTTTTATTAGATTTTTGTTGCCCTTGGCCAGTGTCCTTCCTACATAAAAAAAAAAAAAAAAAGATGTTGACAGACAGACCTGAAAGAGTTTGACTAGGCAAGGTGCAAGCACAGAGGCACAATTTCGGAGAACAATAGGAGGAACCCCCACCAAGTCCATAAGCCTTCCGAAGGTTTAGGCCAGCGAGGGCATGGAAAACATCATTGCAAAGAATTTTAATAGGTAGCGTGAAGTAGTCAGAGGGTGGAGAAGAGGGAGGAGCAAGCCCAGAATCGTCCAAGGTAGTGGTTTTTAGCAAAGGTTTGAGCGAAGAGTTCAGCTTTAGAAATAGATGTGATAGCAGTGGTGCCATCTGGTTGAAATAGAGGAGGGAAAGAAGAAGAAGCAAAGTTATTGGAGATGAGGGTCAGTCAGATGAGGGGAGTTAGATCTTGAAAGATTTTGGCACTTTCCGTTAATGAAGGAGTTTTTGGCTAGTTGGAGAACAGGACTTGGCATGGTTCCGGGGCAGAAATATAAAGTGCATGAGATTCTGGTGATGGAAGGCTTAAGTACCTTTTGTGGGCCACCTCTCTATCTTGTATAGCAAGAGAACAAGCTGTGTTGAACCAAGGTTTGGAAGGTTTAGGCCGAGAAAAACAGTGAGGAATGTACGCCTCCATGCCAGACACTATCACCTCTGTTATGCGCTCAGCACACAAAGTCGGGTCTCTAGACACGGAAGCAGTAGTCATTCCAAGGAAAATCAGCAAAATACCTCCTCAGGTCCCCCCAACTAGCAGAGGCAAAATGCCAGAGGCACCTTCGCTTAGGGGAATTCAGAGGAGAGATTGGAGCAACAGGACAAGATACAGAGATGAGATTGTGATCGGAGGAGCCCAACGGTGAAGAAAGGGTGACAGCATAAGCAGAAGGATCAGAGGTCAGGAAAAGCTCAAGAATGTTGGGCGTATCTCCAAGATGGTCAGGGATATGAGTAGGGTGTTGCACCAATTGCTCTAGGTCATGGAGGATAGCAAAGTTGTAGGCTAGTTCACCAGGATGGTCAGTGAAGGGAGAGGAAAGCCAAAGCTGGTGTGGAACATTGAAGTCTCAAGAATGGAGATCTCTGCATAAGGGATGAGTCAGAATGTGCTCTACTTTGGAAGTTAAGTAGTCAAAGAATTTCTTATAATCAAAGAAGTTAGGTGAGAGGTATACAGCTCAGATAAATTTAGTATGAGAGTGACTCTGTAGTTGTAGCCAGATGGTGGAAAACTCACTCAAGAGCATGGGCACAAGAGCATGTCAAATCATTGTGCACATAAACGCAACATCCAGCTTTGGATAAAAAATGAGGATAAAGAAAGTAGGAGGGAACAAAAAAGGGGCTACTGTCAGTTGCCTCAGACATCTGAGTGAGTTTCAGTGAGGAAAAAAGGATGAGGTTTTAGAAGAGGAGAGGTGGTGTTCTACTGATTGAAAATTAGATCTTAGACCATGAATGTTGCAGAAGTTAATGAAGAAAAAGATGAGAGTGGTGTCAAGACACTTAGGGTTGTTGTCAGAAGAGCACTCTGACCCTGGGGATATTTTGTGGTCCCCTCCCCAGATGGGGACTCTGAGGCTGGTGTAGGAGTCACCATGAATTTTGAAATGTGTGTGCATTTTGAAAGCGTGTGTGTGTGGTGTGTTATTAGGTGCTTGTAAGTTTTGTGTGGAGGAAGAGAGTTGTCTTTAGAGGACAGGCTGTGACTGCCCACTTATGTTGTGAGACACAAAGGGAAATGTTCAGTGAGGTCACAGCTGGGTTTAATGATAAGTTCACAACATCCCCTCATCCAGTGCTTTAGATCTCACTGGAAGTAATTATCATTTCAGGCAGGTGCCTACTGCCGTCCTCCAGTAAGTATGGTACTCTATTTCCCTGACATCAAAGACACCCTCCCTCTCTCTCTATACCATACTGACAATTACACATAGGGTGGGCCTAGACAAAGCACATCCATCCCACACAAACACACACACACACACACACACACACACACACACACACACACACACACATCATTCAAACTTTTAGCAATAATAATAATGAATAATATTAATAATAATAATAATAATAATAATAATCTATTTATCTACATATGTACCATGCCAGCAATCTCACACAGACTAACTCACACACACACACTAAATTACAGACCAAAACTATGTCAAAAGATAATAAAAACACAAATGGACCAATTTTTTGGAAGATAATTAAATTCTTACAAACTGTCAAATTGATTTTATAAAGGGGAGAAGTTGTCTCACCAATTGTGTTGTGCTATTATTGAAGTGTGATTGATTTAATACAGGAGAGAGAGAGAGAGAGAGAGGTGAGAGAGAGAGAGAGAGAGAGAGAGAGAGAGAGAGAGAGAGAGAGAGAGAGAGAGAAGAGAGAGAGAGAGAGAGAGAGAGAGAGAGAGAGAGAGAGAGAGGAGAGAGAGAGAGAGTAGAGAGAGAGAGAGAGAGAGAGAGAGAAGAGAGAGAGAGAGAGAGAGGAGAGAGAGAGAGAGAGAGAAGATGTTAATAAACATCTCAGATCTTTGGGTACCATAAACATACCCAGATCTTTGGGTAGGTCTCAGTCCTACCCAAAGATCTGAGCTCTTTCTGTAGGGTAACAGCTGGCTGGGTGACTACCAGACGACCGTAGGTGGGAAAAACACACACACACACACACACACACACACACACACACACACACCACACACACACACACACACACACACACACACACACACACACACACACACACAGTTCATAATATCCCTCCTGATCCACCTAACATTGCTGGATAAAAACATCCCTGACCAGGATTTCTACCTTCTCTTACAATTCCATGTTTGAAATGTTGGCACATGACGTGGTATTTGATACAAAGGTAGGCAAGAAGTAACCTATCTAAAGCACTCCTAGTACTGTAGTGCACATGGCCTCGGAGTGCCTCCCAAGTTGTTCCATGATTGGCTAGCATTTTGAACACAGGGAGGGAGACACAAGCAAGTCTTGTGTACAGGGAGGGAGACACAAGCAAGTCTTGTGTAGCCACAATATACTGTATATGGTGAGACACTATCATTTTTTTCCCTCATTGTACTTTTAGTTTGCAGCTTTACAATAACATCCTCATTTAAATATATTCTGTCATCAGATCTTATAATTCCATACACTGTACTTATTAAAATAAATATTCGTTCAAAGAGGATGCTACGGTTTATCTTCCACCCACTCAGTCCGGCAATGACGGTGCTCTACGGATCGTCACGCATCAAGATGCTCGGTGTCATCGGAGTGAAGAGAAAGCAGGTGAAAACAAAAGGCAATTGAATGTCAGCTTATGCACATGTCTGAATGGCTGGTGAGTGCTACTGCTCAGCTGGTCAGCCCCCAGCTCTGCCTTGCCTTCCCTACCCAACAATATCCTTCCCAGCTGTAGCATTAACATCCACAGGCAAGGCAACATAGGACTGCAGTGACTGCCTGCATTGTGGTTCATTTACCTACACTACAACCTCAAAAGCACTTAAATTATCTTTTACATAGATTTATACTAACTCCTTACCCACATGTTGCATCCTGATATTTAAAATGGACTGTGAAGCAGCACAGTTAAATCAGAATGTAGTTGAAACTTTTAAAATTAACTCCTTACCCACATGTTGCATCCTGATATTTAAAATGGACTGTGAAGCAGCACAGTTAAATCAGAATGTAGTTGAAACTTTTAAAATGTGTAAGTTGTTCTCAGACATCACCTTGCCTCTTCATTAAGGAAAGAAGAAAAAAAAAAGTATGGAGGAGGAAGACAAATTCATAATAAGTAGGTACAAGAATTAGCTTAACTAGCAAATATGAATTATTAGCTCAACCTCTAACAAACCTTTACAAAAACAGCACAACTCCAGTTCCCAGCGACAACTGGTTGGCTGACATAAGAAATTTATAACTTATTGTAAACATTGACAAGAAAGCAACAAAGTAAAGACACGTTTACTTGACGTTAGCCAAAAGCTGAATGTTATCCAAACACGATTCACGTCATCACGTCAGCAAACGCCACCCTTCTATCCACCGCAAGAGACTAACAAATTATGAGCGGCTCCGACAAGAGATTCAGCACGTGCACGTGCACGCGTACTCACAGACTCCCCGCTTCGGCTCCGGTCTAAAGAGGCACGTCAAACCAATGTGAAAATACACTCACAAAATACCGACATAACAGAAATAAAGGGAAGAGACAAAATTGTACAGTGTGTGCCACCTGTATCCACGGAATAGGAGGAACAAAATGAAAGAGCAAGCACAATAATGGGATTGTGAGCATGAAGGGAAAAAGATGTAGAGTCTTCTTTCTCTTAAGGCTGTCTGTCCTCTTGAGAGACATTTTCTCAGAGCAATGCATAAATACAAATGTAACAATAAATCTATTAGATGAACACAAGAGAATGGAAGCATTACTCCTCATGTTGAAATAAAGCTAGTAGAGTAACAAAGCCCCTGACTACTGGGAACAATACTGCGTGAATATGCAATGTAAAATGTAAAAACTATATGATGGAAACCATGTCACATTTCAAGTCCATACCAAAATTTCTAATTAATGTATAATATTTGGAAGGCGACTGTGCAGAATGAATCCAACAGGTGCAACAAACGACAACGTGGTGAAAGGGTGACCAAAGCCTTCCAGCAGCCTCCCTGAGCCTCACCTTGCAGTCTGCTGTGAGGCAAGAGAATGCCACATTGTCCTCCTCAAAGCGGATCATTGTGTGTTTTGTCTCCCAGTTCACATTCCGGGCCTGCCGGAAAGTAACATTATGTGCACGTCAGACTTGCAATGGGGGCTCAAATTGACTTACTTATACTAATACTTCTATTGCTATTACTATTATCATTGTTTATATTGCTTCCTGTCACATCCGTGCTCTTAATAACTTAATTTCATGCTTTCAGATTCTGCTTCCAGACCGATCTTCATTCTACTTTCCAGCAGATCTGTAGTGAAAATGTTCAAAATCTGATGAAAAAAAAGTGAAGACAATTGTAAAAGCCTATAGATAAGCTGAATATTAATAGATTTTAAAAAAGGGGAGTAAATGCTTATGTGGTGAGGTGTGTGGTGAGGCGTGGTGTGTGGGTGTAGTTTGGTGTGCTCTTCACGGAATGAAGACAGGCAGCAACACACACCTTCATTGTGTTGTGGTGCCACGTTTTGATGTGGTCACCACTGCCAGCTTCCATCCTCATTATCCCAGTGAAGGCCACGCCCAGCAACTCCTTATGCTGTAACAAAGTGTAATGTAAATAATGAAGGCCACTTGCAATGAGGGAGCTACAGTGCTACCACAACACACTTGATGGCAGGCAGAACAAGGAGAACAGGTGGACATTCTACATCTTTAGCTTAGAATACGGTTGCATCTCTCTCTCTCTCTCTCTCTCTCTCTCCGCACCGGCAGGGGCCTGAAGGGTACGCTGCACACCCTACACGAGGAAGAGATACAATTTCAGGTCTGCTTCTTTCATTAATCACACACACAGACATAATTCTTTTTTATTGTTACTTTGTGAAAACTGAGAATATGTTTAATTAAACATATGGACCCCAAATTGCATCAATGTTTGTTTCTTAGGTCAACTTAAAAAAACTGATTACAAATATAAAATTTTCTTTTTCAATTATCAAAAACAAACAGTCAAAGAGCATTGATAATTTAATAGTGCACTATGAGCTTAAAGTGATGCAAGATCACTAAGATTCAGCCAAGCAATGGATTACAGGTTATATTACAACTGCAGTGTGATAAGAATTATCTTTACACATCAAACTCTTTATGATTTTCACAAAAAAAAATCAATAAAGTAATGAACATGAGTGCAATGGAGGGATCTGAATGATTTCAACACTTGATATCACGTTACGTCACGTCATGTATAATTGTTTCTGGGGTTAAGGAAATTAAGGAAATCAACAAAGCAGCAAGAGAGAAAGAGCTGAAATAGATAGTAAACAAAGTGGTGGGAAAGGTACAAGAGGAGGGAAAATGTCTGGTTGATGAAGTGGAAGAATACAGGTGAAGGGCACAGACCCATAAAAAAAAATAATAAATAAATCACTGAAGGAAGCTGAGGAGGCTCTGACAGGGGGCTGGAGATTAACTAAAGATGAGGTAATAAAAAACATATGGCTGACAAGAGACTTAAATGAAAAGGAAAGAAATTAGCTAATTAAAATGAGTGAGGAAGTAAAGGCAAAAAAACGAGGAGAGATTGGAAAAACAGAAGGAGATATTCTATTGGAGGGTGTTGGACGTGCAAGTGAGGAAGTGGTACCTGAACAGGAGGGAGGACAGGTAAACAAGCTAAGGAGAAAAAGGGCAGTCTGAAGGTAGCTTAGACAAACATTAATGGACTCATCTTGTGATTGAGGGAATTAAATGTTTATTTAAATGAGAAAAGTCCAGATATAATGGGCCTCACAGAAATAAAATTATATGATGAGTTAGAGGTAAAGAAAGTTGGGCAAAATCAATACAATTTATGGAAAAGAAGTAGAACATATAAGAAAGGAGGAGTGATGTTCCTTGTCAAGAAAAGCTTAAAGGTGGTTGAAATAGAACATGGCAACGGATTAGCTGAGGCAATAAAAATTGGAGTGGAAAATACACAAGGCAAAAAGAGGCAATGCATAGTGATGTACGTACCACCAAAAACCAACGCCTGGTCAAATAAAGAATATGAAATAATGATAAAAGACACAGTGAACTGGACAGAGAAGGTGCAAAGGGGTGATAAATTGATCATGATGGGAGATGTTAACTTTACAAAAAAGTTTACTACCTAGATCTAAAGTAATGCAAGAACAGTAGATATTTATGTACAATAACTTGAGACATCAGCTAAAGAAAGAAATATGATGATAATTAGATGCATACTTGGATGTGTCTCTGGTGCTGGAACGTGGATGGCTGAGGTATAGTGTGCACAGGTCACTGCGTTGTGTGACCCACAACAACGTGTCCTTCCATCAGGTCTGAGACTTCTTTCTGGACAACGGAAAAATCATAACCTGAAATAAGGCAGAAAAGTTGATTGTAATTTCATCTGTGTTAAAAAGTCAAACTGATGCACAAATATGGAAATACACTACAATACATTTTTTGTACCAGGAACTGACAGGTGTGTGTGTGTGTGTGTGTGTGTGTGTGTGTTTGTGTGCTTGTGCGTGTGCGTGCGTGCGTGCGTGCGTGCGTGCGTGCGTGCGTGCGTGTGTGTGTGTGTGTGTGTCACACCATATGCGACTGCTGGCCCAGTGACGTCAGCCCAATTCTATAATTCCATAACAAACATACACACTCACACCAACTCCACTTATAAAGACTCAACATACACACCGAGTCAGACACTGTATTTCAAGTACAGTAGACTAACCAGTGTACAAGCTGTTATGATTAGCTACCATAATTCCTATGACAAAATATCAATAATAAAGACTGCTACAATCAAATGACATGTTTGCCTTTAGATAAAACAAACTTACAAGACAGTGATGTGTGTATTAACACTATCATTGCCTGGGCCTAACCACTAGTCCTGCACAGACACAATCCTCAAGGTACACACACAGCCTTACTACAACCTCACTACAGTTTTGTCACTTCTCTGTATTGCAATGCACTGTTCTTCGTGAAATTCTATCCTTAGAAACCAAGACACTTCATAAAGTTTTACCAAAATAAATATTTATCTTTTTTTTGTTAAAGAAATTCATACTTGAAGAAGAGTACTGATCTTCAACATATCACAAGAGATCATAAAGAATACAATAAAATAATAAATAGTATAATGTATATTTCTACATACTAGGCTACCATTTCTTTTAAAGGCAACCAGCCAAGTTGTGTGAGGAAATGCTCATGAATGTGACTGACTGACTAACTGACTGGCTGACTGACTGGCTGGCTGAATGGCAGAATGACTGACTGACTGACTGGCTGGCTGACTGACTGACTGACTGACTGACTGACTGAGTGACTGGCTGGCTGGCTGGCTGGCTGACTGACTGGTTGGAAGGCTGACTGACTGGCTGACTGATTAATTGGCTGACTGACTGATTGGCTGAGTGGACTGACTGACTGACTGACTGGTTAACTGACTGACTGATTGGCTGACTGACTAACTAACTGACTGACTAACTGGCTGACTGACTGACTGACTGATAGGCTGGCTGACTGTCTGATTGGCTGGCTGGCTGACTGACTGACTGACTGACTGACTGGCTGGCTGGCTGGTTGACTGACTGACTGACTGACTGACTGACTGACTGACTGACTTACTGGCTGACTGACTAACTGACTGACTGGCTGGTTGGCTGACTGACTGACTAGCTAACTGACTGTCTGGTTGGCTGGCTGAATGACTGATTGACTGACTGGCTGGATGGCTGTCTAGCTGGCTGACTGACTGGCTGGCTAAATGGCTGGCTGGCTAACTGGCTGGCTGGCTGGCTGGCTGACTGACTGACTGACTGACTGGCTGGCTGGCTGACTAAATGACTGATTGGCTGGCTGGCTGGCTGGCTGGCTGGCTGGCTGGCTGGCTGACTGACTGGCTTACTGGCTGACTAAATGACTGATTGGCTGGCTAGCTGGCTGGCTGGCTGGCTGGCTGACTGACTGACTGACTGGCTTACTAACTGACTGACTGGTTGGTTGGGGGCTGACTGACTAACTGACTGACTGACTGACTGACTGACTCTCTCTCTCTCTCTCTCTCTCTCTCTCTCTCTCTCTCTCTCTCTCTCTCTCTCTCTTTAAAACTACACTAATACTACTTAAATATACTTACAAATATTCAGTATATATTGTTAAGTGTGAAATTTGTAGTATTTAAGTGAATCAATAGTAGTAGTAGTAGTAGTAGTAGTAGTAGTAGTAGTAGTAGTAGTAGTAGCAGCAGCAGCAGCAGCAATGGTAGGTGATAGTGGTGGTGGTGGTGGTGGTGACAGTAATAGTAATAGTAGTAGTTTGAATAATAACCTCAGTGGAGGACCCAGCGGCCATGTTGCCTTAATTATTACTTGGTGGTGATGGTGGTGGTGACAGTAATAGTAATAGTAGTAGTTTGAATAATAACCTCAGTGGAGGACCCAGCGGCCATGTTGCCTTAATTATTACTTCGTAACACCAAAACCAGGCAATGGCGGATATATCTGACCAGAGGATATGAAAGCTAGACAAGTGACTCTATATTGTGACATGTTAGGCTTACAATAAGTGAGAGACGAAGCAAATAATGACTGAAAACACTGACGCCCTGTGCCTGTACCTCAGCTGACAGCTTGTTTACATATTGACGACTCTTCAATATTCGCCTAAATTTCCAGACTCAGACGTAAATAAAACCTAAAGATAAATAAATAACCCAAAAAAATACCTAAATAACGAACAAAAACCTTAATAAACTGCTACAAGACACTACAGGTAGGAGGAAGGTGATGCTGGGAAGGCAGTAAGGCTGACTAAGGGTAGGCTGGCACCGCAGGGCTCACCTTACGTACTCATGGCTCTCTGGTGCTGCGTGGCGGTGCTTGGTACAGGGAGAAGCTGCCGGGAATACGGAAACACTTATCACCAGAGTGCGTGGGGCAAGACTGACCAGCGCCGGCCAAAACACTCACCTTGCCAAGCGCCACCTGTCTCTGCTCCACCAACACACACACAAAAGTTAACATGTTATAAAATAATAATTCAAATTATATAAATATCCTCACTTCCTCACTGCCGATTCCCCACTGAACACCTCCTAAGTGATTATGATTCCAAATTTCACTCACTGCTGCACCGTGTCACCGCAGCAAACATGCGAGCCCGTGCAGGATAGGCTTAACTAAAATGCTTCTACTCTCTCTCTCTCTCTCTCTCTCTCTCCTAACGATTGTTTCCCAAAGCCACAAAGATGATTAAAAGGGTTTTCAATAGCGTTTCTCTTATTAATAATATAGAAATGTTCGTAATCTGTCAGTAGAACCGTAAAAACATAATTAAAAACCTGTCACTTCGACTAGGGCCTTTTAAAATGCGTGTTTCTCTTGTTAGTAATGTAGAAATGTTATTAATCTGTCACCAGAACAGTAAAGACACGCTTGAAAACCTATGTAATTACTGAGAGAGAGAGAGAGAGAGAGAGAGAGAGAGAGAGAGAGAGACCCTGCACACACCCAAACGCATAAAAAAAAAAACCCACACACTCAAATGCCCTCAAAAGACCCAGCACATACTCAAAACATCCCCACACACTCTCAAATACCCTCAAAAGACCCTGCACACACCCAAACGCACCTATAGCACCCCCACGCACACTCAAATACACTCAAAAGACCCAACACACACACACACAAACGCACCCAAACACCCCCCCACACATACACACACTCAAATACATTAAATACATTCAAAATTCTCATAATGGAAAGTGTTGAAATAATTAATGGGATTTCTCTCTCTCTCTCTCTCTCTCTCTCTCTCTCTCTCTCTCTCTCTCTCACTCTCTCTCTCTCTCTCTCTCTCTCTCTCTCTCTCTCTCGGTGGGATTAAAAGCAGTAATAATCTTAATGTTTATTGTCACCCCTGGCATGAACAAGTAACAGAAAACGGGAAAAAAGATGAAATAAGTTTCCATTATAGAAAAAGATAAATAAATAAATAAATAAATAAATAAAAACGGACGGAAAATAAAAGTAAATAAATAAATAAATGATCCTTGCAAGTACTTAGACACACTTAAATCGAAGAAATGAAAAATAATTGAAAAATATATATAAAAGTAAATATTCCCATTATGAAAATGAACGAAAAAATAAATAAAATAAATAAATGGTCTTAAAACAATAAAGATAAATAAATGAACTGAATATAAAATCGAAAGAAATTGATAAAAAAAAAATGTAAACAAATATAGGTAAAATTCAACATTCCATAAAAAAAAAAACGAAACGAAAAAGAGAAAAGAAAATAACCGTTAAAATAATAAATAAATAAATAAATTGAATATATAACGAAAGAAAATTAAAATATATTCTCTCTCTCTCTCTCTCTCTCTCTCTCTCTCTCTCTCTCTCTACAAGGTGAGCGTATCTCTCTCTAAGGTGTTGACAAGGGCGGCGAGGCAGGGCCCAGTCACGCCTGCCCTCTGTAAGCCCTGTATTGCATAGTCACGTGCCGCGCCTCCTCCTCCGTTAACTTCCAGCCCAATCTTAGCGAAGCCTGCTAAACTCCCGCCCACTTCCAGCCCCGCCGCTACTTCTGTTGGGATAATAGCGGTTGTAGTGGTGGTGGTAGTGGTAGGTAGTGGTGGTGGTAGTGGTGGTGATAGGGAGAGGAGGAGGAGGACGAATAGGAGGGAGGAGGAGGAAGGCCGTACTAGTAATAGTAGTAGTAGTAGTAGAAATAACGAGAAAATTATAAGAATGATAATAATAGCAATAATAATAACGATAATAATAATAATAATAATAATAATGATAATAATAATAATAATAATAATAATAATAATAATAATAATAATAATAATAATAAAAACAACAACAACAACGACAACAACAACAACAACTACTACTACTACTACTACTACTACTACTACTACTACTACTACTACTACTTACGTGCCGGTGAGAGGCCAATGGGGGTAGCGAGGGAGTGGGGGGAGACGGAGGATGCCAGGACCCCCTCCATAACCCCCGCCAGCCTCCTCCAGACTACGCCCTCCCGCCCCCCACCACCGCCTGAGAGAGAGAGAGAAAGAGAGAGAGAGAGAGAGAGAGAGAGAGAGAGAGAGAGAGAGAGAGAGAGAGAGAGAGAGAGAGAGAGAGAGAGAGAGAGAGAGTGTTAATATTTGGTATTATTCTACTACTACTACTACTACTACTCTTCCTCCTAATCTTCCTCTTCTTCCTCCTCCTCCTCCTCCTCCTCTTCCTACTAAAGCAAACCTCCTCCTCTTCCTCTTCCTACTCCTCCCCCACTCGTCTTCCTCTTCCTTATCCTCATTCTTCTATTCCTCCTCCTTCTCTTGCTTCTCATCATCATCATCATCATCATCTTGCACCACCACCACCACCACCACCACCACCACCACTAACCTTTGCCAGTAGTTGTATGTGCGCGGCAGCC
>NW_026973718.1:197500-210000 GCF_035594125.1 Scylla paramamosain
GGGGGGTTCCACTCATACTGCTGTTCTAGACAGGGTGGAATCAAAAGCTTTTCGTCTCATCAACTCCTCTCCTCTAACTGACTGTCTTCAGCCTCTCTCTCACCGCCGCAATGTTGCATCTCTAGCTGTCTTCTACCGCTATTTTCATGCTAACTGCTCTTCTGATCTTGCTAACTGCATGCCTCCCCTCCTTCCGCGGCCTCGCTGCACAAGACTTTCTTCTTTCTCTCACTCCTATTCTGTCCACCTCTCTAACGCAAGAGTTAACCAGTATTCTCAATCATTCATCCCTTTCTCTGGTAAACTCTGGAACTCCTTGCCTGCTTCTGTATTTCCACCTTCCTATGACTTGAATTCCTTCAAGAGGGAGGTTTCAAGACACTTATCCACCAATTTTTGACCACTGCTTTGACCCTTTTAAGGGACTGGCATTTCAGTGGGCATTTTTTTTATTAGATTTTTGTTGCCCTTGGCCAGTATCCTTCCTACATAAAAAAAAAAAAAAAAAAAATAGCTGCAGCATTATCATTTGGTGTGGTCACAGGGTCAGGTAGGTTTGGGTATGAGTACTGGTGATAGCCCAAGGCTGCAGGAAGGTCATTTACCGATACTCCCAGACGACAATTAAGATCACCGATTATAAAGCATCCATTATTACATTCATTGCACTTCACTTTTTCTTGAATATTACTTAATTGTGTATAACTGAAATAAACTGAGTCAGAAGGAGGTACATAACAAGCTCCGAACAGCACACCAGGTACACACTTTAACTTAAACCATACCTGGTCACCTGTACTCACATCCATGTCATATACAAGACTGTTTAAATGATTACGTATCAATACACATGTTCCACCTCTTTTATAATGCTCTTTATCAAAACTCACATATGCTGTGTAACCTGGAAAGAAAACAGGCAAATTCGTCTTAATCTCGTTCAAACATATAATGTCATATCTACATAATAGTGACTCCACATTACTCTTTTCTATTTTTGTCCTTATCGAGTTAATATTCCATGACATAACTTTTATATTTTCCTGTGGTCGAGTTAAAAAGGATGTGGCCGCCACCTGTCGATCTCCACACCATCCCTGTACAACACTCTCTCCCTGTAGTCGAGCCGGATGTTACAACCTTCGTTTGTCGGCTTCCTCTTCTCTTCCTCTTGTACGTCCTTTAATCTTTTCCATTCTCTTCGCACTTCCGGGTGAGAGTCTTTCTTCACATAGATTTTCTTGTATGGCTCGTGCATGTTCTTCAAGGTGGCTGCTTTCTCCAGGACACTATCCCGTAGATACTTGGAGTCTACCTTAACAAGCAGGGGGCGTGGCCTGTTACCTGCCTGTTGTTGTCCTAGCCGTCTGTGTGACCGTACCATCACCTCCGGGCCAGCTGACACAGCATTCATCACCTTCTGTATCTTGTCATCTTCTGTCGTAGCTCCATCAAGTGACACCTGTTCGTCCGGTACTCCAAACATTACCAAATTTGTTTCCCGCTTCTGTCGGTCCACTTGCTCCATAAATAACTGGTGTTGCATTATTATAGCCGACTGCTTCTCAACTATATCATTCAATTCCTTAATTTTAGTCTTGGTCTTGTTTTCAGCTTCCGTCATCTTGCTGCGTAAATCAGTGAGTTCTTCCAAGATCCTGTTCAGTTTCTGGTCCTGTCTCTCCATGAGTGTTGCATCATCATTGCCTGCTGATAAGATGGCATCGATGAGTTCAGCCTTTGTTATATTATTAAACTGGTGTTTTTGTAACTTCTTGAGGTCGTAAATAGATAGACATCAAGATACATCGCTGCCGTTACAAAGGTTACAGCATAAGGCCCCGAGCACACTAGCGACCTTGTAGAGCCACAAGTGGCTGCGTTTTGTGGCGGGGATATTTTCTCCCATAGGTTCCCATTGTTTTCAAGCTTTGCCGATCACACTTGTGTCTGTGGCTCGCGACTGTGGCAAGCTGTCGCTCGTCCCCGCCACAAACAGCGCATTTTGTGGCGACGTTTTGTGGCTGGCTGAGAGCACACTAGCGACCTCTGGCGACCACATGTGGCTGCTAATCAGTGATGCAGGAAAGTGCCTCTTCCTCAGAGTCCATGCTGAAACTGAGATGTAGTGATATCGGTGTGGCGACCAAATGTGGCCGGGTATTCAAAACATAACCACATGTGGTCGCCACATGTGGTCGCAACTTGTGGCTCTAAAAAGTGGCTGGTGTGCTCTGGCCCGCCACTTTGCG
Source organism: Scylla paramamosain (assembly GCF_035594125.1). Classification (NCBI taxonomy): domain Eukaryota; kingdom Metazoa; phylum Arthropoda; class Malacostraca; order Decapoda; family Portunidae; genus Scylla; species Scylla paramamosain. The sequence goes on from NW_026973718.1 coordinate 199,753, forward strand.
CGGCCACTTGTGGTGCCACAGAGTGGCTAGTGTGCTCGGGGCCTAACATTCATCAGTATCAGTCGACCTTGACTGTCCCGCCAGTGGGGTACGGGTGTGTTCGGGTTGCAGATAGAGGAGCGTGTGAATAATGGAGGGTGGCTGGAGTGACAGTAGTGGTGGTGGTGGTGGCGCGTGGTATATCCCTTCCCTTGCTGTGTGCTTTAATCCCTTTACTGCTAAGGGCATCTCTTATTAACATTCGGAGCTCTGTAAGGATTTATTTGCATGGACACATTGAGACATGAGAGTGTATAGAAGGCTGATTGTGCCTTTTCTTAGCTTGAAAACTATTTAATTAGCTGTAGCATAACAGTAAGTGTCTGAAAAGTGTATTTTATTATAAAGAAAAAATATCTAGCGGTGAAAGAGTTATTAATTTGGCCGGTAATGAAAATAATTCGCTTGTTGCTTTTGGATAACGATAGAGAATGTTGGTGGTAAGACTGCAGGTATTATTGTGACTATTGAAGTACTTGATCGCTTCTTGTTATCAGTGTCTTTTGAAATTATACTTTAAACTTGCACTAGATCACTTCATCCCAGTCCATGCTGACGTGTGCTTCAGTCACTGCACCGGTGATGGAAGTGTGGCGCTTGTTACGTCATCTGAATAACCCTACACAATGTTACTGACAAAACTGTAGGTATTGGCATTACCACTGAAGTACTTGAACGTTCTGCTGTCAGTGTCTTTTGAAATCGTATTAGATCACTTTCTTCGTCTTCAGGATGCAAATGACCTTGCTTACATTTTTTATTTGTATTTCATTTATTATATTTACGTATATGTGAAGGAAATTAGCCTAGGCCATCCACATGCAAAAAAAGTAAAAATAAAATAAAATAATAATGATAATAATTAATGAATAAATAAATTACATAGAAAACAAAAAATAAATAAATAAATCAGAAAGTTATAGAATAAAATAGAAGGAGGATTGAGAAAAGCCACTTTTCCTCACTCTTCATCCACAAAAGTAAATAAATAAAATAGATAAATAAAAAAAAAGCATGCATATATAAAGGCCACATTGGTCCCTGAGGTGCCTTGATAAGTGAGTCGCGGCAGTGGATACACTCTTAAATCTGACGTCCAGTGTGATTCGCCAGGCGTGGGTAATGTAGCCAGCATGTGTGCCCCGTGACAGGCCGTCCGTCTTGCTGGGAGGGGAAGGTGGCGGCTGAAGAAATCAGGTTGGTACTGAGAGGAGAAGGAAAAGGGGAAGAAAAAAGGCAATTGCAGTAGGAGAATTCCTACTAATTAGGTAGTTAACTAATTATACATGCATTTGTTTAATCATTTATGTATTGGGAGAAGTGTGCACTGCTGATTCATTAATTCATTCATTGCATTCATATTACTTTACTGGGAATCTCCGGAATTCTCATCCTGTTTCTGTATTTGCTCCTGTTTATTTTTTCAATTGTTTCAGTAACAAGTACCAAGACACTCCAGGAAAAAGAAAAGGACTTCTCTCAGTCTTCCTACTTTTATTTATTTATTTATTTATATATCAAAAGCTTTTCGTCTCATCAACTCCTCTCCTCTAACTGACTGTCTTCAGCCTCTCTCTCACCGCCACAATGTTGCATATCTAGCTGTCTTCTACCGCTATTTTCATGCTAACTGCTCTTCTGATCTTGTTAACTGCATGCCTCCCCTCCTTCCGCGGCCTCGCTGCACAAGACTTTCTTCTTTCTCTCACCCCTATTCTGTCCACCTCTCTAACACAAGAGTTAACCAGTATTCTCAATCATTCATCCCTTTCTCTGGTTAACTCTGGAACTCCTTGCCTGCTTCTGTATTTCCACCTTCCTATGACTTGAATTCCTTCAAGAGGGAGGTTTCAAGACACTTATCCACCAATTTTTGACCACTGCTTTGACCCTTTTATGGGACTGCCATTTCAGTGGGCATTTTTTTTTATTGGATGTTTGTTGCCCTTGGCCAGTGTCCTTCATACATAAAAAAAAAAAAAAATAAATAAATAAAATAAATAAGATATTTTTTTTTTTTTTTCAGAACGAGCTTTGAATGTTTTTTTTTTCTTTTTTTTTTTTTATCAGCTTCTGTCCCGCTTGGCCAGTTTCCCTGATACACACACAAAATACAACAACAGAAAACCTTTCCCGCTGACCTGTGAACACTGTCCTGTCTGTTCTTTCCTGCTCTCTCTCGCAGGTATGGCGGCGCCCTTGTGCTGCAGCTGTCAGTGTTCCGCAGCGGTAGGGTGAGGGCAAGTCACTATAACTTTCATGTTTTCTTTGTTTTCTTCTTTTTTTCGTGTTTTATTATTTATTTTGTTGATATTTTTAATTACTCCTATTTTGGCTGAGATCTTTAAAGCCCTCGGCCTGTCATGGGTATTATTTCCATTGGCAACGGACATGATTGATGGCTATGACTTTTTTTTTTTTTTTTTATGTAGGAAGGACACTGGTCAAGGGCAACAAAAATCTAACAAAAAAAAAAATGCCCACTGAAATGGCAGTCCCATAAAAGGGTCAAAGCAGTGGTCAAAAATTGGTGGATAAGTGTCTTGAAACCTCCCTCTTGAAGGAATTCAAGTCATAGGAAGGTGGAAATACAGAAGCAGGCAGGGAGTTCCAGAGTTTATCAGAGAAAGGAATGAATGATTGAGAATACTGGTTAACTTTTGCGTTAGAGAGGTGGACAGAATAGGGGCGAGAGAAAGAAGGTCTTGTGCAGCGAGGTCGCGGAAGGAGGGGAGGCATGCAGTTAGCAAGATCAGAAGAGCAGTTGGCATGAAAATAGCGGTAGAAGACAGCTAGATATGCAACATTGCGGCGGTGAGAGAGAGGCTGAAGACAGTCAGTTAGAGGAGAGGAGTTGATGAGACGAAAAGCTTTTGATTCCACCCTGTCTAGAAGAGCAGTATGAGTGGAACCCCCCCAGACATGTGAAGCATACTCCATACATGGACGGATAAGGCCCTTGTACAGAGTTAGCAGCTGGGGGGGTGAGAAAAACTGGCGGAGACGTCTCAGAACACCTAACTTCATAGAAGCTGTTTTAGCTAGAGATGAGATGTGAAGTTTCCAGTTCAGATTATAAGTAAAGGACAGACCAAGGATGTTCAGTGTAGAAGAGGGGGACAGTTGAGTGTCATTGAAGAAGAGGGGATAGTTGTCTGGAAGACTGTGTCGAGTTGATAGATGGAGGAATTGAGTTTTTGAGGCATTGAACAATACCAAGTTTGCTCTGCCCCAATCAGAAATTTTAGAAAGATCAGAAGTCAGGCGTTCTGTGGCTTCCCTGCGTGATATGTTTACCTCCTGAAGGGTTGGACGTCTATGAAAAGACGTGGAAAAGTGCAGGGTGGTATCATCAGCATAGGAGTGGATAGAACAAGAAGTTTGGTTTAGAAGATCATTAATGAATAATAAGAAGAGAGTGGGTGACAGGACAGAACCCTGAGGAACACCACTGTTAATAGATTTAGGAGAAGAACAGTGACCGTCTACCACAGCAGCAATAGAACGGTCAGAAAGGAAACTTGAGATGAAGTTACAGAGAGAAGGATAGAAACCGTAGGAGGGTAGTTTGGAAATCAAAGCTTTGTGCCAGACTCTATCAAAGTCTGATTTACTTTTACTTGTTTACGTGTTTACTTTTTTTCTCTTCTGTGTAGAATCTTTTTTAAACTATCGGTAGAATCGCAAAAACATCCTTGAAAACTCGAATAACTTCCACTACAGGCAGCCCTTGTATTCTGAAACGCCTTATTCTCTGTTTGGGCGTATTTGTCAATGGACACAAATAATTGAAGGGATTCTCACAGGGATTTTTCTTGAGTGAGGTGTAGCGTCCTTGTTAAACCACCACAAGAATCATGAAAATCTTAATAATATCCAGATTTCTGATTCAGACAGCCGATAGAGATGAATGGAGAAGATTGCGGAAGCCCTCTGTTCTGCACTAGAATAGAGAAAGGGGGACAATGACAGTAATAGAGAGATGGTGGAGAGAGGGAGAGAGAGAGAGAGAGAGCACATCACCAGAACCACAAGTCTAGCAAGGATGAAGGCACGAAGAAGCAAAGGAAACACTATTGGGAAGGACTTTAGCACCGCGTGTGTATGAGTAAATAAATCCTGGTGTGTTGGATACAAAGGAAATATTGAACTCAGACTCCATGGCTTTCATTCCATTGTCTGCTGGTCTGTCTATATAGCAGTGTGTGTACGTGTATTATGCAAATGTGTGAACGTGTACGTGTGTGTATCTCTCTCTCTCTCTCTCTCTCTCTCTCTCTCTCTCTCTCTCTCTCTCTCTCTCTCTCTCTCTCTCTCTCTTACTCTCTGTCTCTCTGTTTTCTTTGAGAACAGTATGAAGGAGAACAATATGAAGGAGAACAATATGAATTTTGTAAACAATAACTATTTTCTTTCATGAGAGTTTTCAAAATACTTCTTTTTCATAGTCATCCCTTGTAGACATTAAGAGGATGTGTGTGTGCTCGTGTTGCACAACATAGCGCGGTGTATTCAGTGGCAACAGTTTTACATTCATAGAAATGAAGAAACAGAAAGGAAGAAAACATTTTAGGGTCTCGAAACAAACACAATTTTCTCGATGATTTGCTGAAAACTCGTGGTGTACTCGTACTTGTAGAGAACGCACTGGAGTTCCCGACGAGAAGAACCGCGGTGGAAGTTCTGACGAAGGGTGGAGGGCGTCGGTAATTTCCAAGCAGTCCAGGATGTGTTAGACTGGCCGCAGTGGGTTGGATTCAAGTCGAAGCGGAAACCAGTGCTTCTTGTGTTGGGGAGAGAGGAAGCCGCAGCGGGGAGTGTGTGGGCGAGGGCTTCCCCCACTGGTGTCCGTTACAGCTGCACTGCATCGTGGCTCTCCCCTCGCTGTCAGGGAGAAAATCCAAGTCTGGGAGTTGAGAAAGTGAAGGCAAGTGGAAAGAAAGAGGCGATGCAGTATTTTGCAAGGAGGAACACACAGCCACGCCTCTCCAGCCCTCGCCTTGCTTTGCTTTGCTTTACCACGCCTTCCCTCACTCCCTCACTTCCTTGATTCATTACAAAACTCTTCTACACCATTCCTCCATCATTCACGAATCTTTATCGTACCACAGCATCCTCTCGTCTCCAGCCATCTCATGCTACCATTGACATTCGTGAAAGAAAACCATTAATTATGAAAGGATTGCGTAGAAATGTGCAGCCAATGTGCAATACATGCATCATAAGCAAACGCCTTTCATTATTGGCTAAGCAGAAGACCCCTTGGTACATGCTGTAGAGAAGATTAAAGATATATTCCTGAAACGTTGCTTCCAGCCGGGGTTGGTGGCGCGGCCCTGTAATCCGGCGACGCGGAGGCTTGGCCCAGTGGACGGTTTGAGGCGAGGGTGGCTGCTGCGGGACTCCCCATGTTGAGTGGGCGTCCGCACTAAGCTCGGCATCAATATGGCCGTCCCTGGGGAGCCGGGGGCGTCCAGGTTGCCTAAGGAGGTGTGAACCAGGCCAGGGGGGAAACCCAGCAGCCAAAAGCACCCATGTGGAGCAGCAGTGGGATCGCGCCCGTGAGTGGGCGGCGCGCAGTAGCCTTGCCAACACAGGCGAACCTGGTACTTTTATTTTATTCTTCTCATTTTTGTCTACCATTGTGTAAGAAGACATCTGTTAAGACAGATACTTGTATGTCCACGCATTATTCACCCTTATTCACCATCTGCTGTTGATTTTATTTATTTATTTTTTTATTTTTTTATCGTTACTTCAAAGTATCGAAAAATATGTATTACTTTATCATTCACTTGCCCATTGAAAACTCACCATACATCTGGAATATTAATAATGGAAAGATTAGAATTAACAGTAATAAATTGTAACACTGCTTTCTCTACACGTGCGAAGAGGCATCATAAAATAAACGTAAAACATAATTGCAAACCAAAACAAGAAATAAACGTTTGTACTTAATTTTGTGTGGTGTCCTTAACCTTTTCTCTGGTGCGTAATGGAGGCGTGGCATTTGCTGAACTCAGTCTGATGATCGTATTGAACAAAGACGAAGCTTCAATCATTGAAATTCTAAATTATTGACCAGATGTATTTTGGTGCCAGTACTGTAAAATTGTACTTACAGCTTTGCTAGAATATTTGAACTACTTTATCACTCCTTCTGATATCAGTCTTTTGAAACTGTATACAAAACTTCGCCTCGTGTTTCTCAGGGCGAATTTGCTCTCTTGTTTTTGTAAAGACTTGTGTCCACCACCACCGCCATCACCGCCGCCGCCCGCCTTAATGTCCGCCTTAAAATTCTCGTGCTAAGTGTTTTTATTTTGTTCGCCCTCAAAGACATGTAATGACCTTATCCACGAATATATAGACCGATATTGTGTGTGTGTGTGTGTGTGTGTGTGTGTGTGTGTGTGTGTGTGTGCGTGTGTGTGTGCGTAGTCACTTAAATATAATGAGAACAAACCAGCGAGTAAAAAAAAAAGAAAAAAATCTAGAAAGAAAACAACTTAGATTGTGTTCCCTGAAGAATGAAATGATAGCGAAGAGTTTCAAACGGGGCGTGAGTAACTTGTCAGGTGTTGCAGGTGTGCCACGCTTCTCTTTTAAGGTAATTGAAACCGTGGGAGAAAAAATCGCCGCGCTGCAGGATACTTTACTGCTGTTCTCTTTCTTCTCTTCAGTTTCATTCTCTGTTCTGTTGTTTATCGCTCGTTGTCTCTCTTATCTATTCTTTCTGTCCTTCCTCCTCTATTCTCTCATTTCTCTCCTGTGCTGCTTGCATATTCTAATCAATTGTACGTTTTCTGTTGATTTTCTTTTCTTTCTGTCCTTCCTCCTTTATTCCGTCCTTTTCTCTCCTGTTCTGCTTTTGTATTCCAACTGATTGTACATTTTCTGTTCTTTTTCTCTTTCTATTCTTCACTCTTTATTCCGTCTTTCTTTTCTTTCCTTTTCTCTGCTTTTCTTTTCCAATTATTCATACATTCTGTACTAATTCACTTCCCTTTCTCTCCTCATAAAAGTGAAGGAGATAAATAGGAGAGAGAGAGAGAGAGAGAGAGAGAGAGAGAGAGAGAGAGAGAGAGAGAGAGAGAGAGAGAGAGAGAGAGCATGGGTACGTCTGTGGACATAATCAGCCACACTCATTTCCTTTGTATTTTCTATATTTCTATAATTCATATTTTGAACGGTTCCTCACAAAATTGAATGCTTCATGAATCTTTTACTGGATGAGAGACTAGAATTAATCCGCCACTCCTACTTCTAATGTATTTTATTTTGCTGGTTTTCTCAGTGTTGAAGTATCTGTCAATGCTCAAGAAATTATATATAAAATCTAACACTTCATGGACTGTGAATTGTTCATGTTGACAAGTAGTTGGGTTTAGGAAGGGGGATAAAAACCCAGGGAGGAGTTAGGATTCTTTTAATCTCTAACGTTTCGGCTGAATAGCCATCCTCAGAGAGACTGATTTACATGAGTGAAAACACACTATTTATAACAATCATACAAAATTTTTCCTTTTGACATTCGTACAGAGTATTGCCATCCTGGCGTGTACCTCACCTAATTTTATTTTCCTAGTCAGGTGGCATTATCCGCCTACGTGACGAGCCTTTACTGGGGATTTTCCTTGTACCTGACCTGAGGGCCAATCTGGCGGAATTACCCGCCCACCTGATTAAACCTTCTCTGTGGCTGCTGACTTCCCTAGTTGTTATGAGGGCTGCCTCTATAGCTTTTCTCATTCTTTTCTTCAATCCAACTTTAATTTCTTTAGCCTCTTCCCATTTTGGTAGGTGTTTACATTTTTCTATGTGTAATACAAGGGAGTTTGATGTGTTGTTTTAAAACATCTCTCCTATGCTCTGTTATTCTTGCTTTAAGTCCCCTGCCTGTTTCTCCTATGTACTGCTTTGTACAACCTTTGCATGGTATGCTGTACACTACGCTGTTATTATTAACAAGTCCGGTCTCTTTAGTCCTCGTTAGCTCACCAATTTTCTCTCCTGCTAATGTTGCTATTTTTAATCCTGTTTTAGACAAATATTTATTAATTATGGAAGCCTTGTCCGAATTTGGTACACATATATACCTCTCTCTTTCGCTGGTTGTACAGGGATCTTTATTCTCTTTGTTTTCACTTGTTATTTTCTTTGCCTTATTCTTAAGCCTAACAAGGAGCCCTTCAGGATAACCCAGCTTTTTGAAAGTTGATATGATATATCGTATTTCTTGCTCTAGGAAGTTGTTGCTGCAAATTCTGAACGCTCTTAAGTAAAAACCAATAATCACACCAGATTTGACTCTCATGCTGTGGGCTGAAAGGTAGTGAATGAAATCGTCCTTATTGGTGGGTTTTCTGTAAACAGAAAAACTGACTCCTTCTTCTTCCCTCCAGATTACCGTATCTAGGAAAGGTAATCTATTGTCTTGTTCCTCTTCCACCGTAAATTGGATATCCTTATGGACTTTGTTAAGCATTGTTAACTTATTATTTATATTCGTGGCCTTTGGGACTATAACTAGCACATCATCAACATACCTAAGCCATGTTGAGCCTCTACCCATTATTCTTATAAAGTTATCGAATGTAGGAAAAAATGGCACCGGAAAGAATGGCACAGGAAAAAATGGCACAGGAAAAAATGGCACAGGAAAATAAGGCACAGGAAAAAATGGCACATTGTTTAGTCTAGGAAAAAATGGCAGCAGGGTCGCGAGGCTGATTGGCGCTTTGGTGATGCCGAATCAGTCGTTTACAATGTTCTTGTGATACGAAATGAGCCTGCGCTTGGGTTCTCATGGTTAAGGCATTTTGGGCGTATATTTGACCAGGTTTATCTCTGGTAGTTTTTGCTAATGTTTTCATTCTAGACTTACACTTGGCTGCTTCAATAGCACTTTCGTCACCATCATGATTGTGTTCTGTTAAAAGTGTTGGGTTTTCATTTTGAAGAGATGTTGTTAATGCCCCTTTACATGAAAGTGTTCGCTTGACACACCTCCACCGCACCGTTTCACCTCTTGACCACTGCTTGGTATACATGTATCCACTGTAACACAGTTTGAGACCTCCCTTGTTGCTTTCGATAATTTCCATCGCAAAAAAAGTCCACAGAGTCCACTAATCAAATTATTCACAACGTGAGCCAAGAAAACTTCTGATCGATTTCGAATATAGGCTTCGAACACTAAGTGTTCGAAGCCTATATTGTTATGTTATAAGACTTATAACATAACAATATAGGCTTCGAACACTTATAACATAACAATATAGGCTTCGAACACTTATAACATAACAATATAGGCTTCGAACACTTATAACATAACAATATAGGCTTCGAACACTTATAACATAACAATATAGGCTTCGAACACTTATAACATAACAATATAGGCTTCGAACACTTATAACATAACAATATAGGCTTCGAACACTTATAACATAACAATATAGGCTTCGAACACTTATAACATAACAATATAGGCTTCGAACACTTATAACATAACAATATAGGCTTCGAACACTTATAACATAACAATATAGGCTTCGAACACTTATAACATAACAATATAGGCTTCGAACACTTATAACATAACAATATAGGCTTCGAACACTTATAACATAACAATATAGGCTTCGAACACTTATAACATAACAATATAGGCTTCGAACACTTATAACATAACAATATAGGCTTCGAACACTTATAACATAACAATATAGGCTTCGAACACTTATAACATAACAATATAGGCTTCGAACACTTATAACATAACAATATAGGCTTCCAACACTTATAACATAACAATATAGGCTTCGAACACTTATAACATAACAATATAGGCTTCGAACACTTATAACATAACAATATAGGCTTCCAACACTTATAACATAACAATATAGGCTTCGAACACTTATAACATAATAATAATTATCCAGTTTCAGATATCGGTGTATATGCTTGTGTGCCATTTTTTCCTAGGCTAAACAATGTGCCATTTTTTCCTGTGCCATTTTTTCCTGTGCCATTTTTTCCTGTGCCATTTTTTCCTGTGCCATTTTTTCCTGTGCCATTTTTTCCTGTGCCATTTTTTCCTGTGCCATTCTTTCCAGTGCCATTTTTTCCGAGTAGCAAAGTTATCAGTCTCTAGTGTTTCCATATACAAACATGCCATAACAGCACTTAGAGGGGATC
>NW_026973718.1:215000-222500 GCF_035594125.1 Scylla paramamosain
GGAGGAGGAGGAGGAGCAGGAGGAAAGAAGAGGAGGAAAAGCTGTCAATCGTCGTTTGGTTTTTATACTCTCTCTCTCTCTCTCTCTCTCTCTCTCTCTCTCTCTCTCTCTCTCTCTCTCTCTTTCATCCTCTTCCCTGCCGTTGCACTTTCTTCTTCCTAGTTTTTATCTCCCTCTCCACACATGGAGAAAGAGAGAGAGAGAGAGAGAGAGAGAGAGAGAGAGAGAGAGAGAGAGAGAGAGAGAGAGAGAGAGAGAGATCACACTTCACCTCATCTTACCTCCATTCCAGCAACAGCCTTGAACCCTCCTCCTCCTCCTCCTCCTCCTCCTCCTCCTCATTCTCCTCCTCCTCCTCTTCCTCCTCCTTCTCCTCCACTTCTTCTTCCTCCTCCTTTTTCTCCATGAAGCCCTTGGGAATATAAACGATGAAGAGAATATTGTTCCACTCTTCTTTCGTTTCTCGTCTTCTTTATCATTCCGTTTGTTTGTTTATATTTTTTCATTCATTCATTTATCCATTTATTCATTCACTGTTTCTTTCTTTCCTTCCTTTCTCTTTACTTCTGTCCATTTCTTCCTTTTGTTTTTATCTTTTCATTCATTTATTAATTATTTCATTGTTTCTTTCCTTCCTTCCTTTCTTCCTTCATTCATTCATTCATTCTTTCTCTCAGTCCCTTCTCTCTCCCTCAGCACATCTATTTCTCATTTCTCTCCATCATATATCAGCTGAGCCTCTCTCTCTCTCTCTCTCTCTCTCTCTCTCTCTCTCTCTCTCTCTCTCTCTCTCTCTCTCTCAGACAAAGATCCGTATTGAGAAACGGTTTGGTCTCTCACCACGACTGTTTGCCAAGGACCCCGATATGGTTAGCCTGATTCTCAAGACTGTTTCCCTTTCCAGTATTGCATAAATCTTGTTAATCTTTCATTATAACATAAAAACACCTTTGAAAACTTGGGTAGTTTCCTCACGAATATTGTCAAGAAGTCAATAGGGATCACTAGCTGGGCTCTTTATACTGCTCCTCCCTTTAATAATGTAGAACTGTTGTTAGTCCCTCACTAGAGCCATAATATAGTTCTTAAACACCTGTGTAGCTTCTACATGGCTATTTTTAAAGGCCATAGAGATCATTAGCTGGATTCTTTATATTGCCTCTCCCTTTAATAGTGTGAAAATGTTGATAATCTCTCATTTAAATCGTAATATAATTCTTAAAAACCCGTGTAGCTTCAGCGTGACTTTCAAAGGCCACAAAGATGATTAGCCTGGCTCTCGCGATTGTTTCTCCTGTTTACTATATAAAAATCTTGTTCTATCACTTAAAGCATAAGAATCTCTCTTAAAAACCCGTGTCACTTCAACTAAAACCTTTTAAAATAGTGCAAGTGTGGCTTGGAAGTGTTTTACATTATAATCCTAAATACAACGCTAATATTACTTCAGATACTAACGCTATGTTTACACTCGCGACCGTTACGCCTGTTCAGGGGCGCATGATGGCCGCCAATGTTTATGTGGGTATTACGCTCGGTGAGGGGCACTTGAAGGCCGCCCCGCGTGTTAGCAGCGACGCGCGCCTTTCATTGTGACGCATTGGCGTAATGCCTTTGTCTTGGCTGTTTGATTAATGCTTCCTGTGATGTGTTGTTGACTTTGTTTAACTGATGTCATTATGTGTGTGTGTGTGTGTGTGTGTGTGTGTGTGTGTGTGTGTGTGTGTGTGTGTGCCGCCACACATTCACTGCGTGGAGCGGCTGAACTATAATATTCATAAGCGGTAATTTGTTGCAGTTGTTGCATCAAGTAATATCCACGTTGGTGGCCATAAACTCTCAGTTGGTGTCCTTGCTGCCACATTTCAGCCCAGTATGATCCGCTGCTACGATACACCAACACAAATTTACTCAACTGCAATTTCATGGAAGAGAGAAATTAGATTACAGGTTATTGAAGAGTGAAACGTAAAATAAATACCTTTTTGTACCACACAACCAAGACACGAATAGTGTGGGAACAGGGGACCACTGTACTGACATAATGCAGCTGTGAAGCACATTTTTTTTTTTTTTATGTAAGAGTGGCACTGGCCAAGGTCATCTAAATCTATGTATAAAAAAGGCCCATTAATCACTCAGCCAGTACCCCAATCATCCCTTAACATTCAACCACATTCCTATTCCATTCCTTTAATCCATTAACCAATAGATCAGTCAGTCAATCAATCAATCAGTCAGTCAATTAACCAATCAATCTGTTAGTCAACCAACCAGTCAAAAAAATCATCCCTTAACCTTTTCTTTCCCTCGTTCTTCATTCTTTCCATTCATCTCTTAGTTTATTTTCCATGTATTAACACTCAGTTTCCATCCTTTCTCAGTCTTTTATCTCATTCACACCACATTCGTTTTCCTGCCCATTATCTGCTATTCACTATCATTATCCATTGCCTACCCCCCCCCTCTTTCTCTCTCTCTCTCTCTCTCTCTCTCTCTCTCTCTCTCTCTCTCTCTCTCTCTCTCTCTCCCACTCTCTCTCTCTTATACCCACAGTAGTCTCAAAACAAACCCGTGATAAACCCTTCCTGGTGTTTGGAGTTCCCTGGCGTCTCTAGACAGGGTGGAATCAAAAGCTTTTCGTCTCATCAACTCCTCTCCTCTAACTGACTGTCTTCAGCCTCTCTCTCACCGCCGCAATGTTGCATCTCTAGCTGTCTTCTACCGCTATTTACATGCTAACTGCTCTTCTGATCTTGCTAACTGCATGCCTCTCCTCCTCCCGCGGACTCGCTGCACAAGACTTTCTTCTTTCTCTCACCCCTATTCTGTCCACCTCTCTAACGCAAGAGTTAACCAGTATTCTCAATCATTCATCCCTTTCTCTGGTAAACTCTGGAACTCCCTGCCTGCTTCTGTATTTCCACCTTCCTATGACTTGAATTCCTTCAAGAGGGAGGTTTCAACACAGTTATCCTTCAATTTTTGACTACCGCTTTGGACCCTTTTATGGGACTGGCATTTCAGTGGGCATTTTTTTTTTATTGGATTTTTGTTGCCTTTGGCCAGTGTCCCTCCTCCTCCTTCATAAAAAAAAAAAAAAGAATCCATCAGTAGGGAGCCGTGACAAGGAGGCGGCGTGCCCTCATCTCCCCCCACGCGCCGCCATGAGGAGGTTCACGGGTAAGCTTTCCCTCCCGTGGCTCAATTTATTTCGGCTCCTGAAGGAAGGAGATTAATTAGTCCAGGAAAGTAACACGTGGCGTGAGTTGAGTTGAGTTGAGTTGAGGTGGGTCCTTTGTCTGTGTGTTGTAATGTTCTGAATAAAAGTTAAATTGAAGCATAATTGTTGTCCTCGTGTGTTCACATTCATCTGTACAACGTCCGTATTTTTGCTTTTTTTTGTGTAACTTTTGCGATTTGTATTGTCTTTTGAGTCATTTTGTATTTATTTATTTATTTTATTTTATTTGTTTTTTCTTTATTTTTTTTTCTTTTTTGTTTATTTTTTTTGTTATCGAGAAAGAAAGGTACAAATTATTGACGTTGTGTTCCATTGTGTTGCATAATTATTCATTGTACAAGACGAAGCTCCACGTTTTTTTTTTTTTTTTGTGAAACTTTTATGATTTGTGTTACATTTTGATTGATTCCTTTTATTCATGTTCCGGAAAGAACGTTGCAAATTACTGACGTTTTGTTCGCTGATTTGTGATTTCCCGAATGCGTTAAACCTGAAGCACAATTTTTCTCCTCAGGCCAAGATGGGCTTCAATTTTACGTTGGAAATTACTCCCGTCCATTGTAAGGTGTGAGGGAGACCGGACCCAGTTATGCACGAGCCGTCAATAACGCGGCCTTCACCTTCCCTGCACCTCCTCCTCCCTTACTTCCCCCCTTCCTTGCTTCCTCCATCCTCCTTCCTCCTATCCTAATCCTTCCTTCCTTCCCTTGTGCCGTGGTCTGCCTCACATATCACCTCTTTCTCAGTCCCGCACATCTCTCTCTCTCTCTCTCTCTCTCTGTCTCTGTCTCTGTCTCTGTCTGTCTCTGTCTGTCTCTGTCTGTCTCTGTCTCTGTCTCTGTCTCTGTGTGTGTGTGTGTGTGTGTGTTTTTTTTTCTTTGAGAACAGTATGAAAGAGAACAATATGGATTTTGTCATCAATAACCGTTCCCTTTCATGAGAGTTTACAAAATACTTCTTTTTTCATAGTCATCCCTTGTAGACATTAAGAGGATGTGTGTGTGCTCGCGTTGCACAACATAGCGCGGTGTATTCAGTGGCAACAGTTTTACATTCATAGAAATGAAGAAACAGAAGGGAAGAAAACATTTTTTTTCTACCAACTTAGTGTGGAGGTGAAGGTTATGCTGTTAAGGTGTAGCTGTGCCATTGATAAAACTGCGCACAAACAGTTTCCTTTCTTCACAACTTAGACCTCAAGATAGTTTTTAGTCCCAGCATGGCAGCCAAGTGTTGGTCTGTTATGTACCCACACACCAAGCCACACATACCAAGTGTTGGTATGTTTCACCCCAGGCAGCAAGTGTTGGTCCGTTACGTACCCACAGAGTGACAAACTTGCCGTAAATCACAATCTTGAGGCGCGCGGATGGGTAGAGCAAGTCTTATTGGTCTTATGGCGTCAAGGCAGCGCGCCAGCAGAGGGAATTAATGTGTCAGGAGGGAGTGCTTCAGCTGAGGCCGCTGAGGGTGTAAGTGATTATGGAGACACGGGTGGTAAGGAGCTTTGCCCGTGTAGCAGTTATAAGTGAAAATCAAGTTACAAGTGAAGTCTTTTATACGCATTTTCTGTATAAAAGGGGCCACAGAAAGGAAGAAGACGAGGCCCGCTGAGGTGCCTTCCCCTAAAGGAAAGTTGTCAAAAAGATTATCTAATACTGGAGAAGTGTCTTGAAGCTGCTGTCCCGCCATGATTGCAGGAAATTTATTGTTCCTATTTGATAAATCACTCATGTGCGCCTAAAATATTGAAGTACTAAAACCTAACCGTCACAGCATGACAGCTGTCGTGGTAGGAGCTTCCTCTTCCCAGCGGCGTCCAGAAGAGTGTTTGAAATGGGCTTTATTGCTTTATGTATCACTTTCAACATTCCCACCTTCATATTAAACCTTCATTCTGGTGACGTCTTCCTGTAACGCTACGGACTGTCGAGGCTGAACCAGAACACTTCGCCAGTAACAATTCTGCAATATAATCCCACGTTATGATGCAGGAATGACCATGAAATCTTGTTTGCCACAGTTCATGCCCCAGTCTTCCTCAGATCTATATTCCAGAACGCTGTATTGCTATAATTACCGACGCTAAGAATCTCGCCTACATATCCCTAAGTATAGAATATTTACAGACAAGCAATATGGGCTGGTTACAGTTTTTTGACCTTTTTTTTTAAATCATACTTCGTTAAACTTGAATCCACTTCTCCTTGTCAAGTCGTGATTACTACCATTAATCTTCCCTAATTTGTTGTTTCTTGCTTATTCTGTTGATTTTCTGTTTCTCTGTTCATCTTTCATCTTCTAACCTATTTATATTTATTTTTGTTTCTATTCATTTAAGAATTTTGTCTAAATATCCCTTGTTAATCATAGAACGTTAGAATACGAGGAGTGAGAAACATTACTTCAAAACACAATGCCTTGGTCAGGTGAGGCACACTGTCCAGCTCGCACCTTTTGTTGGGGAATCCGATCATGCAGCGAACCACAATCATAACATCAGTTTATTGCTTGAAGTGTTTCTGCCTGAAATACACGTACATAACACAGTTCACATCCCTCTACAGTGTAAGCCAAGACAATGTAATACTACCCATACAAACATACACTTACAAAACGCAACACAAATCACTCCACTTCACATCTAACATCCTCAGCACAAATCACCACACAAACAAATCAACTAAACACCACAACTTGCTCCACAATATAATCTCAAATAAAATTGTATGAAAGTACTTACCTCAGTGGCCCACATCGACGCCCTTCGATCCCCAGCAGCACAACCCTGACATGCCAACATCACAGCTCTCATCAAGTGCGGCGTCCTCTACATCCTCCGTGTGTGGAACAATAATACCCAACGTCCATGATCCCCTTACTAAACTTACTCACTGTCCCAGTCTTCACCAGAAAAAGCTCAATGGCAGCAATGGAAAGCTAAATCACAGCAGTGGAAGTAAATCAACACAAAACTAACCTGCACAAAGTAGACGCAGCCACACACAAATCCCAAAGTACAGTGGTGGGCCGGCTTAGACAACCCGCCAGGCCGACCATGTTCACAGGTAGTGGCTAAACGAAACACTGCCGAGATGCGCACCGCAAACCCTACTTAATTTGTAACAAGTATGCACACTCCC
The DNA here is from genome assembly GCF_035594125.1 of Scylla paramamosain. Lineage (NCBI taxonomy): Eukaryota > Metazoa > Arthropoda > Malacostraca > Decapoda > Portunidae > Scylla > Scylla paramamosain. Next base: position 221,388 of record NW_026973718.1, read on the forward strand.
TAAAAATTATTCAAGACATACGAGACAATATAAAGTAGCCAACATCTATCATTTTAATGATACAGTGACATGGAATGCAACTCTCTCTCTCTCTCTCTCTCTCTCTCTCTCTCTCTCTCTCTCTCTCTCTCTCTCTCTCTCTCTCTCATATTCTTCAAAGTTGAGGCAACATTCAGTACCTCCATTGTATTCAAAACTCGCCCTAGGGAAGGCACTGCAGCTTTGAAGGGTGTTTGCACCATGGTGTGAGAGTTTGGCAGGAATTCAATTTATCACTGTGGTCTTTATAATCGTCATGAGAGAGAGAGAGAGAGAGAGAGAGAGAGAGAGAGAGAGAGAGAGAGAGAGAGAGAGAGAGAGAGAGAGAGAGAGAGAGTGGAGGGGGGCAATAAAACAGGCTGTAGTTATTGGGGTTTTCAAGGGTGTCTGCTTAATGATATCGAAGGTTCAGGTGGAATTCTGTATTGACAACAGGAAAGACACCCATGAAAACACCATGAATTACTACGTTCTTTATAATCTTGAGGGAAAGAAAAAAATACGGTGTAGAGGAAGTCACTGGAATTTTTGAAGATGTATGATGGTATTGGAAGGTTAGCGAGAATTCTGTAATAAGAATGATAGCGATGAAAACAGTATCACTTTCATGAGAGAGAGAGAGAGAGAGAGAGAGAGAGAGAGAGAGAGAGAGAGAGAGAGAGAGAGAGAGAGAGAGAGAGAGAGAGAGAAAGCAAAAAACAAGAGGCTGTAGTGGAAGTGATTGGAGTTTTTAGGGTGCTTGCATAATGCTGTTGACTTTTGAAATTGGCTGTTTGGTTTTATCAGTAGAATATTGGAGAAAATTCGCTACTTTATAATAGAAGGGAAACATTTATTAAGTATGTAGCAGCAACAACAATGTGGACTTAAGTAAATATAAGTGGATATTAAACTGCAACTGAATTTTACTTTATGTGTGTGTGTGTGTGTGTGTGTGTGTGTGTGTGTGTGTGTGTGTGTGTGTGTGTGTGTGTGTGTTTGTGTGTGTGTGTGTGTGTTCAAGTGCGTTCGTGTATAATATAAAACAATTTTCTTCACCAGCTGAAACAGATCTTATCCCACAAACCTCCGATA
>NW_026973718.1:227500-235000 GCF_035594125.1 Scylla paramamosain
GTAGTTGTAGAAGTGACAGCAGTAGTATTAGTATTAGTAGGGTTAGTAGTAGTAGTAGTAGTAGTAGCAGTAGCAGTAGTAGTAGTAGTAGTAGTAGTGACAGTAGTAGTAGTAGTGGTACTTACGGCAGAGGCAGAATCTGTCCAGTAGGAAATACCAACACTTGGGCCGACAAGCAGAGTGACAGGAATAGACCAACCACACTGAACATAGTAGTAGTAGTAGTAGTAGTAGTAGTAGTAGTAAGTATCGACAGTACTACAAGACTCACATACAAACACTTCAGTAACACTGAACACTTACGCCGAGTGCACAGCGGAAGTTTTCGATGTCAAACTTTCCAACTTTTCTCAAAATCTCGAGGCACTTGAAGTGAGATTCGTAATCGAAGAACGCCGAGAATTTCTTAAAGTTTCCCTGCAAAGCCTTACGTAACGTTTTCTGTTTGATGGTGTTGATGACGTAGGCCGGTAGGAATTCATGTAGACCGACTTCCTTCTCCGGCTGCTCAAGATTTGACTTCTTGTCCATCGCGCATCCGTTCATCCGCTGCGGAGAAAACGGGGGTGTTAGTTTTGCCGTCGCAGGGGGTACCGCTCAGATTTCACGGGGGACCTAAATCGTGTTGTTTTCCGCAGTTTTACCTTAAAGACTCGCTTGATTTCGATGCAAGTGAGCTGGATGGCTGTGTCGAAATCCATGCCTTCTGCCGCCCTGCTTTCATCCTCCAGGTAGTCACTCTTAACCTGGAAATAGTCATAATAGTAGTAGTAATAGGGATAGTATAGATCACTCTCCCTGAAAATTAAAGGCTAGGTTTGCTTTGCGGGTACAGGGGTCAAATCTTAACCCCTTACTGCCGAAGAGGACAAATATGTCCTCCTTGGAATACATGGTTTTAACTCTGCGGATGTCAAGTATCAGAGTTCGCTCGCCGGTCAGGACATACAAGTCCCGTTTCAGCTTTCGATCGGCACCTTTGTTTACACTGGAATGGTTGTCGCTTCTCGGATGAACCAGGACACTGAGAGCGTGCCGGAGGTTGCGCAAAGCAGCCACTTTCACTGCATCCTGGATGTATCCCCAGGTAAAGCACAATTATGACGAAATTTGCTGTGATAAACGCACACCTAAAGATCATATTTACATTACAAAAATCCTCATATCACCCTTTGCAAAACATCTGTAGTGCTTGTTTAAAGGTGACATTTGTGTCCTATCAGGCAAATGAATACTATTATATAAATGAGTAATATTTTCGTCTTTGTTATACTACCGATATATTTTTGCAGTGACATGCAAATAGTTTTGTTATATATTAAACTTGGTTTAATTTACACTATAACACCATAGATGTGTAGTGAATTAAAAACAATGAATGACAAGTAAATATTCTTGCAGGACCCTCTCGTTGCTGCAGTACAACTGCATTCTGCGGACAAAATAAAAGTTCCAACACCACCGAAAGGCTGGTGGAAACATTGTTAGCTGCCAGTGATGCCGAAGTTAGCGGGGATGAGTGTTATGAAGTGGATGAAGGAAATAAAATCAAATCTGCATTTTGTTGACAACACGACACTAGACAAAACTGACAAAATATGCAAGGTGAGACCACTAGTTAACCACCTACAGGAGAAGTTTCCACAAATCCCCACGATAGAAAACCTGGGTGTAGATGAGCAAATGGTCCCTTCCAAGGTCAGTCAGGTATGACAGCATTGTGAAGAGAATAAGGAAGTGAAAGGAGGATATGAAGAGAGATAAACATTCAAGAAAAAAAACAACTCATAAATGGGGTTATAAGATATTTGTGTTGGCAGACAGCATGGGTGTGGTGTATGATTTTTATGCCTTATACTAGAAAAATTCAAGCTGTTGGCAAGCCTGATGTTCCAGATCTCAAACCAAGCCCGAATGCAGTACTGCATCTTGCTGAAAGTATACCGAGCATGAAAAATCATAGACTGTACTTTGACAGTTGGTTCACATCTGTGCCCCTCATTGCACATCCAGCCTCGAGGGGAATATGGTGTTCTGGTACAGTGCAGGCAAGGAGGCTAGAAGGTTTGACGTTCAAGTCAGACAGACAACTTGCAGCTCAAGATACAGGTTGTCATGATGAATGGGAAACGAAAACTGGGGACACTAAAATTTCAGGTGTCAAGTGGATGGATACCAAGTCAGTGTGTCTTGTATCATCATTTACAACATCAAGGCCAACAGAGAAATGTTCCAGGCACGACAAGAACACTAAAGACAGAGTTGAAACCCCCACGCCCAATATTGTAGCAGATTGTAACAAACATATGGCAGGTGTTGATTTGTGTGACCAATTGCTTGCTTACAACCTTCAAAGCAAGGAAATACTATCAGAGGCTTGTATTTCACTTACTTGACATGACTGTGGTAAACTGTTGGTTACAGTACAGACGATCAGCAACTGCTGTGGGAGTGAGTCCCTTCCCTTAAGCAGAATAGTCTTTGTGAGTTCAGGCTAAGACTACCAAGGTCCCTGATGTGTGGTGGAAAGATGTGACAAGAAAAAGAGGAAGACCTTCAAATGCTGTGGACAGTGCCTTTGCTCAGAAGAGGAAAACTGGGAGAGCCACCAAGAAAATTTCAGAAAAAGACACACGGCAAGACAATGTTGGGCATTTCCCTGCTTTCAGTGCAAACAGGGGCACATGCAAGTTGCCAGGCTGTAAGGGAAAAGTACAAATGTATTGTATGAAATGCAAAGTTCACCTGTGCTGTGATGCAAGAAGGAACTGCTTCTATGATTTCCATGCAACATGAGGCGGCACACAAGGATTGTGCTAAATAAAAAGAGGAACAATTCTTCGAAGTAAATTTATGGAATTACTATTATTATCATTATTTTTTTTCATTAATCAGAGATGAGATATTATCACATGAATGCTCAGTACAAACATGAGAAGTCATTCACATTTTTTTTTTCTTTCATGTAAGGTTTAAGAGTTTAAGAAATCCTAAACTCATTGGTAATACTACTGAGGCCATGAATTTGTCATACGCCTAAATGGACATTTATGTCCCTTTATGGATTTTATTTGTAATTGACCAATACAGATGAATAAAACGTGCCTGTATGTTTAGTTTTGCCTTAAGAGAAGGATAATGAAATGAAAGAGTTTTTTCTTACATCTGGAAAATATTTCAGGCAGTAAAGGGTTAAAACTACTATTACCATTATTACTATTATCATTACTGTCACTACTACTGCCACCATCATAGTACAGTGTTGAGTCACAAGTACTAATTGTGTAAAAAGCATTGATAAAGATTTAAACAGTTGTGAAGAGAATAAGGAAGTGAAAGGAGAATATGAAGAGAGAAGTAAACATCATACGTCTGGCAGCGTATCTCAGTGATGGGTAGGGTGGCCACCTGTCTCTCTCTCTCTCTCTCTCTCTCTCTCTCTCTCTACAAGCTTATTACTGAAGGGATGACTGGTGCAAATAGTTACCAAGGCTTCAAAATGCGAATGTAAGAAATAATATGATTTAGTAGATAATGAATGAGTGAAAGAGTTTGCTACTGACTCACAGGTGGAAAAGAAAATTATTAAAGCCAAAGATGAGCTACATAAAATAATGAGGAATAAAGAATTAGAGAAAAAAAAAACAATTAGAGGAAGAAATGAACATGATAGTGGTGCTGAATGTAATAAAATAAGAAAATACTTGGAAAAAAAATAAGAATTAGGAAAAATTAATATGATAGTGAAGATGAATGCACTAAAATGAGAAAAAAAAATACAAGGAAAAAATTAAGAATTAGAAAAAAAAATAGAGGAGAAATAAATATGATAGTGATGTTGATTGCAATAAAATGAGAAAAAAATATTAGGAAAAAATGAAGAATTAGAGGAAAAATCAAAATGATAGTGAAGATGAATGCAATAAAATGAGAGAAATACTAGAAAAAAAAATAATTAGAAGGAAAAAAATAACATATAAGTGGAATTGAATGCAAAAAAAAATACTGATGAAAAATGAAGAATTAGTGAAAGAAATGAACATAATAGTGAAATTGAATGCAATAAAATGATAAAAAAGTCAGGAAAAAATGAAGAACTAGAGGAAAAATGAACATATAAGTGGAATTGAATGCAAAAAAAAAAAAAGAAAAACGTTGGTGAAAAATGAAGAATTAGATAAAGAAAGAAGGCAAAAATCTATGGAATCTTCAAGGATACAAAAATGAATGGTAAAATTTTTAAACAAGATGAAAATAATGAGAGAAAAACGCTTTGTTTTGAATGATTAACCAAGTGGAGTCCCTTAAGGTGATTTATAGCTACAAAATGGCCCTGTTATGTTTGCTGATGACCCCAAGATTGAAGTAACCGCAAACCGTCAATAGTGACCTTCAGACGCACTGGGTGACCTTGATGAGATGAGCCGCTGTAATGGCAGACACAACAAGTTACAAGTAGAATGAGGATATAAATTAGGAAATAAAAAAGGGCTTGAGTTTGAGAAAAAAAATAGTGTAACAGGAAATAACAAGTGGAAATAACATTAATAACAATGATGACAAAGACAACAGCTGACGCCATGACGTATAATTGACGGAAAAGGGAAACATTGACTCGTTTAAAGAGGAAAATAAGAGGAGAATAAGATATCAAATATAGACACAACGATACATTTATGAAATTCAGTGCCAGGGCAGATTAGGTTGTGCTGAGTGTGTATAGAGAGTTGAGATGAAATATTATGACTTGTTACTAAAAAATTAAACAACGACAGCAAGACTTAACATTCTAAATAATAAGTTTCTTCTTCTTTCAACCAGTCCCTTCCTCCTCCTCCTCCTCCTTTCTTTTACCACTACTACTACTACTACTTACCTGCTCGCAGAAGAAGTTAAAGGTGTGTCGGTCTTTGCTGCACAGAAGAGGCAGGTCTTCGAGGATGTACCGAACCCGGAGCTCTAACTTTGTGTCTTTCCCGCGCAGGTTAGGGTAACGACACTCCACCTGCCGAGTTAGGAATGCATTAGGTGAGGTTAGGTTAGGTTAGGTTAGGTTAGGTTACATTAGGTTAGCTTAGGTAAAGTTAGGTTAGGTTAGGTTAAGTTAAGTTAAGTTTACGTTTAGATTAGGTTAGGTTAAGTTTGTTAGGTTACATTAGGTTAGGTTAGGTTCAGTGAGGTGTGAGTTATTTAGGCTAGGTTAGGTTAGGTTAAGTTAGGTTAGGTTAGGTTAGATTTGGTTAAGTTAGGTTAAGTTAGGTTAGGTTAAGTTAAGTTAGGTTAAGTTAGGTTATGTTAGGTTCAGTGAGGTGTGAGTTAGTTAGGCTAGGGTAATTAGCTGACCTGTGCCATGGTGAGGTCATTTTGTAGCCAGTTGACCTCCCTCGTGATGGTGTTCCTCAGATGGAGGGCAAACATGTTGGTGTTTTCCCTCATCCCCCCCCCCCCACCACCAAGACTCTGCCTGCTGATGACCGTGCCGATGATGCCCTGGGAATCGGTCAGGTCAGATTAGGTCAGGTCAGGTCAAGTTAGGTTCGGTTTGGTTTGGTTTGGTGAAGAAGAGGAGGAGGAGCAATAGCAGAACAACAACAATTACTCAGAAATGAGGAGGAAGAGGAGGAGGGAGAGGAGGAGGAGGAGGAGAAGGAGGAAGAGGAGGAGAACAAAGCAGGAAATCAACAACATAGGAAGAGGAGGAGGTTAAATAAAGTAACAGCAAAAGGAAAACAACAACATAGGAAGAGGAGGTTAAATAAAGTAACAACAACAACAACAACAACAACAACAACAACAACAACACTGATAATAAAAATAATAATAATAATAATAATAATAATAATAATAATAATAATTACTTTATCTTCTCGATCCTGTTGATTTGAAAAGAGACAAATAACTTTAATTATCTTTAAAAAGTAGAAGTAGTAGTAGTAATAGTAGTAGTAGTAGTAGTAGTAGTAGTAGTAGTAGCAGTAGTAGTAGTAGCAGTAGTAGTAGTACTATCAGTAGTAGTAGTAGTAGTAGGAGTAGTAGTAGTAGTAGTAGTAGTAAGAAAAACAAAAAGAAGAAGGAAAAGGAGAAGAACAGCAGGAGCAGAAGAAGGAGGAGGAGGAGGAGGAGGAGGAACATTGTAGTAGTAGTAGTAGTAGTAGTAGTAGTAGTAGTGGTAGTAGTAGTAGTAGAAATAGTAGTAGTAATAGTAGAAGTCTCTCCAGACACACGGCAGTGCTGGTCCCTCAGGACTAGACGCTAGAGGGTGGCGTCGCCTGTTGAGCGGCGCACTCTGTGGCAGCGCCGCTAACGACCTATGCGGCGCCCTGGCAGCACTGGCGAGGAAGCTTGCCACCACAAATTGTCACCACGTCGAGGCTCTCACAGCATGCCGATTAATTCCGCTGGACAAAAAGCCGGGATGCAGACCAATTGGCATCGGCGAGGTGATAAGACGCATCGTGGGTAAATGCGTCATGACGGTGGTCAAGGACGACGTATGGAGGGCAGCGGGGAACCTGCAAGTATGTGCAGGACAGCAGGCAGGAGGGGAAGCTGCCATCCACGCTATGAGGGAAATGTTCAGTGAAGACAATTGTGAAGCGGTGTTATTAGTGGACGCCAAAAACGCTTTCAACACTATTAACAGAAAAACAATGCTTCACAACATTCGAGTAAAATGTCCCTCTCTGGCACAATATGTAGAAAACACATATAGTGACCCCTCGGATTTGTACATATGTAGTAATAGTGGTAATAGTGTTAAGGTGTTAAAGTCCATGGAAGGGACAACACAAGGTGACCCAGTGGCCATGGCGATGTACGCCCTCGGACTTTCAGTGCTGCAACAAGTTATCTCATATGAGAAAACGAGTGTGAAGCAAGTGGCGTACGCGGATGACCTGTCAGGGGCCGGCAAAATAACAGACTTGAAAAAATGGTGGGGCTTAGTGAACGACAATGGTCCCATCATAGGGTACACACCCAATGCCGCTAAGTCCGTCCTTATTGTAAAGCCTGAACACTATGACAGTGCAGTGGATAGCTTCAGTGGCAGTGGAGTTATAATAACAAAGGATGGACAACGGCATCTGGGTGCTGTCATCGGAACAGAGGAGTTCAAGAAGGAGTACATAGGAGAAAAGGTGAAGGAGTGGATACATGAGGTGGAAGTCCTGTCTGACATGGCCAGGACTGAGCCTCATGCAGCCTACTCTGCCTACACCCACGGCTTGCAGCATCGATGGAGATTCGCCATGCGCACCATCCCAGGCATCAGCCCTCTCCTTGCACCACTGGAGGTCTCGATAAGGAACACCTTCCTCCCAGCGTTACTGAGATACCACACCATCGGAGATGGGGAAAGGGCGCTGCTCGAACTTCCACCAAGACTGGGCGGGATGGGAATCACCTCCCCTGAGAAGTTGGCGACTGTGGAGAACCTCAACTCCCTCAAGCTCACCAGGTCCCTCACAGAGAAGATCATTGCTCAGGACGCACATGGTG
>NW_026973718.1:240000-267500 GCF_035594125.1 Scylla paramamosain
CATTCATCCCTTTCTCTGGTAAACTCTGGAACTCCCTGCCTGCTTCTGTATTTCCACCTTCCTACGACTTGAATTCCTTCAAGAGGGAGGTTTCAAGACACTTATCCACCAATTTTTGACCACTGCTTTGACCCTTTTATGGGACTGGCATTTCAGTGGGCATTTTTTTTTATTAGATTTTTGTTGCCCTTGGCCAGTGTCCTTCCTACATAAAAAAAAAGAAAAGTAGTAGTAGTAGTAGTAGTAATAGTAGTAGTAGTGATAATAGTAGTGATCTTAAAGGTGACATCTAAAACACTGAAAGTAGTAACAATAGTAGAGGTGCTGGTGGTGGTGGTGATGGTAATAGTACTAGTTGCCAAATAGTCTTTTTATACAGCAGCAGCAGCAACAACAACAACAACAAAAACGACTACTACTACTACTACTGCTGCTGCTGTGTAAGATAGTTATATGTAATAATAATAGCAATTAATAGTATAAGTTGTAGTTGTAATAGTAATTCTCTCTCTCTCTCTCTCTCTCTCTCTCTCTCTCTCTCTCTCTCGTACATGTTTTTTTCTCTCCGCCTCCTCCTCCTCCCCCTGTTTTTTTTTCATAATGAATCTCTCTCTCTCTCTCTCTCTCTCTCTCTCTCTCTCTCTCTCTTGTACATGTTTTTTTTTTCTGTCCGCCTCCTCCTCCTCCTCCTCCTCCTAATTTTTTTTTTCATAATGAATCTCTCTCTCTCTCTCTCTCTCTCTCTCTCTCTCTCTCTCTCTCTCTCTCTCTCTCTCTCTCTCTCTCTCTCTCTCTCTCTCTCTCTCTCTCTCTCTCTCTCTCTCTCTCTCTCTCTCTCTCTCTCTCTCTCTCTCTCTCTCTCTCTCTCTCTCTCTCTCTCTCTCTCTCTCTCTCTCTCTCTCTCTCTCTCTCTCTCTCTCTCTCTCTCTCTCTCTCTCTCTCTCTCTCTCTCTCTCTCTCTCTCTCTCTCTCTCTCTCTCTCTCTCTCTCTCTCTCTCTCTCTCTCTCTCTCTCTCTCTCTCTCTCTCTCTCTCTCTCTCTCTCTCTCTCTCTCTCTCTCTCTCTCTCTCTCTCTCTCTCTCTCTCTCTCTCTCTCTACTAATACAAAAACAACAACAACAACAACAACAACCAAACCAACAACAATTACTACTACTACTACTACTACTACTACTAGTACTACTACTATTTCTTCTCCACTTTCTCCTCTTCGCCTAATACCCCTACTCTTCTATTCTCTTCAATTCTCTTTTCTTCTCTTCTCTTCTTCTTCTTCTTCTTCTTCTTCTTCGTATTATTATTATTATTATTATTATTATTATTATTATTATTATTATTATTATTATTATTATTCTTACAAGTGGTGCATGTTATTACTGTGATTAAAATGATAAGTAAAACAATAGATAAAAGAGTGCAAAATTATAAATGACACAACAGTTAAACGAACAAAATGAAAGTAAAACGATAGATAAAAGAGTGTAAAATTACAAATGAGACAGTAGTTAAATGAATAAAATGAAAGTAAAACGATAGATAAAAAGTGTGAAACTATAAATGAGACAGTATAGAATAGAGAATTACATGTAAGAAAGGCGTGCTGGTGATTTGTACAGTGAATTGTTTGTTGAAAAGATAAGTGAACAGTATTTTTTCTTCTTTTTTATACGTTCGTATGGACGGTGCATTCCTTATAGAAGGAGGAAGGCAGCTCCAGAATTTTGGTCCATCAACCAGTAGAGACCTCGCTCCAGTACAGGTGTTGGTGTTAGGCTCAGACACATTATGTTGTTGTCTAGTGGGGGCAGTACAGACATCACTCACTCTCGGCAGGCAGAATAAGTGGTTAGGGATATTGCCATGGATAATATTGTAGGTAACAATGCCTTTCAACCAGCCAAGTTCTCTCAGAAAAGGTGTGGTGTGGTCAAATTTGGCACCGCTGCTTAATGTAACTTTTGCAGCAAAGTTTTGAAGCTTTTGAGTTTGTTGTGTAAGAGTGATATTTGTTGTTCCCCATATCCTTATTCCATAGTTGATGATGCTTAGTACTAGTGTTTGCACGAGAGTAATTATTGCTCTCCTGTTAAAACAATCCTTGCTTCTATTTATATGTAACATGGTGCTAAAGATTTTCTTACTCATCTTATTTACATGAGTATTAAAAGTTATATGAGAGTCAAAGTAAACACCTAAGTTTTTCAGGGAGCAGCTGGGGAGCATCTTAGTGTCAGCAACTTGTAAGCAAGTGTTGGGTGGAATCTGAGATACGAGACCTTTGCTGTCGACAAACACACATTGTGTCTTTGTAGTGTTTAGCATTAATCCATTTCAATGAAAATATCCCTTAGCTTGAGATAGAGCCACCTCTCCCCTGTGAACGAGTTCGTAAATGCCGGTAATTTCTCCTTTGTGAATGAGCTGCGTGTCATCAGCGTACTGTGTGACCAGACAGTCGGGGATGTGCTGCGAGAGGTCATTCACGAATACTGAAGACAGTAGTGGACCCAGGACTGACCCTTGCGGAACGCCATAAGCAACGTCAAGTTTCTTAGAGACATGTTTGCATATTCTGACTGATTGTGTTCTATTGAGCAGGTAGCTGTGGAACCAAAAGGAATCGATTCGCAACATTCTGAATTTCTTTAACATTTTATGATTTACGCTGTCAAATGCTTTAGACAAGTCACACAGCGTTACTAATGAGATATTTTTCCTGTCAATAGTTTCAAACAGTGAATTACACAAAGTAAGAAGAGCGATTTCTGTAGAGAGCTTAGGTCTGAACCCGTGTTGTGTCTTACTAAGCAGATCATTGTGCTCGAGGTATGAGATGAGCTGACCACCAATAACTTTCTCAAGAACCTTAGAGATAATTGGTGGAAGAGATATTGGATGATAATTTTTTGGTTCCATAACATCTCATGTCTTGAAAATAGGAACTACAATGGCGTGTTTCCAGGATTCAGGATACATTCCTGTTACAATTGACGAGTTGACTACACACGTAAGATACGGGATTATGACTGGCAAGGAAGCAGTGAAGCTGTAGAAAGAGAAGAGGATGTGTAGATCAGGTTTTTGCAGTTAGGCAGCAGTGTGGAATGTCTTTTGGAAAGGGAAGGAAGTGCAGCTTTTTGGCGGTGAAGGACTTGGGGAAAGTGTGTGATAGGACTGGTAAGAAAAGTATGGGACGTTTTCAAAGTTTGTGGAGTTGGAGGCAGCTTGTTGGAAGGAGGGAAGCGTTTCTGTGTCTATGGCAGGGCGTGTGTGTGAGAGTGGGTGGTGGAGTGAGTGGAGGGAGGCATGCAAGATTAAATGGAGAGGAGGTGGAAGAGGTGGATTGCTTCAGGTACTTGGGATCAAGTCACAGTGGACACAAGAGTTGAGACAGAGGTGAAGTGCGGAGTGAAAGAAGCAGGAAAAGTTCTTGATGGACTAAGAAAGATCCTCAAGCAAAGGACACTGGGTGTGAGTGTACAGAGAGAGAGAGAGAGAGAGAGAGAGAGTTATATGTGGGAATAGTGGTATCCGCTGTGCTGTGTGGTGCTGAAACATGGAACACGGGAGTAGCGGAAAGGAAACTGTTAAGTGTACTGGAAACCAAGTGTTCGAGGAGTGTGTGTGTGTGTGTGTGTGTGTGTGTGTGTGTGTGTGTATGTGTGAAGTAACGTGGTGGGATCGATAGAATAAGAAATGACGAGGTGAAAAGAACTGGTGTTTTGAGAGAGTTGCCTGGATAGTACATGTTTGTGTTGTGATGCTTTAATTGGCCTGTGGATAGAATGAAAGAGAGAATGGTGGGCCTATATAAATACCAGGGAATACATTATTATTATTATTATTATTATTATTATTATTATTATTATTATTATTATTATTATTATTATTATTATTATTATTATTATTATTATTGTTTGTTGTTGTTGTTGTTGTTAGTAGTAGTAGTAGTATAGTAGTAGTAGTAGTAGTTGTAGTAGTAGTTTCTTCAATTTTATTAATTTTAATTAATTAATTAATTAATTAATTAATTAGAAGAGGGGGACAGTTGAATGTCACTGAAGAAGAGTGGATAGTTGTCTGGAAGTTTCATTTTACCAGAAAGAAACGGACGTGATGCTGTATTTACTCTGCTGTGTAACTGTGGACACAGGTACGAGACGTGACGGTGACGGCAATTGTGGCAGCCTGATGGCGCTGCTCGGTGTGACAGGTGTAATGAACCCTCAGTGCTGCACACGGTACAGTTTATTCTGAGTCCGGTCACGTCTATTATTATATAAAACACTCAACACCACAAGTATGTTGTTTTGTTGTAGCGTCACTTTTGTAGCATCAGTTTGAGGTGCTCATTACAAATGTCATCACGCTCTGTCTGCTGCACACTTAATGTATTGTACACTTACGTATATTAGTGATGTGGCGGTATAACCTTGATATCCAGGATCAGGCTGGTGAGTCTGTTGTGGTACCAAGAGCTCTTGTCCGCTGCAGTGTGGCTGGTGAGTTGTGTTGGTTATGTAACGCTGAGGGGATGGTGTCCTGAGGGGACAGTGTCGGGGTGAGAGGCAGCCATTTTGTGGTTGGGACCGCGGTGGTGTTGTGGTGTTATTGGTGTCCTTGGGGAAGGTGTTGTGGTGTTACAGGTGATCTATGGTGATGTTGGTGATGTCTTGTGAGGTTTGAGGAGGTAAAATACGGGAATTGTTATTTGGGGACGCGGTGACAGCGTCTGGGGAAATTCCCGCAGCTGGGGAAAATATTTCAGCGGTCTTTGAAGGAGTAGAAGGGTTTTAGTGGTTTGAGAAGTGACGGGAATGTCAGGTATTGATGTGCATAGCCTCTGAGCAATAAGGGAGGCGATATAAGAGCCTCAGTAAAAGGGGGAATCTATGGTGAGTGAGTGAGTGGGATTTATCCTGTGTTGGTCTAGGCTAGAAATTTGTTCCCTAATATCCTTTAATGTGTACTACCTCAATTTGTTTGTGAGTTAACATTATTATTAGTATATCCTGTTATTATATAAAATAAGTGTGTTTTCCTCCCCAACATTGATTGAGGCATTGATGGTGATGAGGCATTGAGGTGATTTCTGGCGTGCTGTGCCGAGGTGAGGGTTTGTGAGAGGGTTTGATAGCTGGCGATTTCTGATAGGTCGGCTAGGTGCTCGAGGCCTTTAAAAATCCAGACCTTTAGAACTTTCTGGGATCAGTGTGCCGTCCACTTTCTTGGAAAGATAACAGGGATCGTGACACGTATTGGGGCTTTGTGAATGAGCGTGGGCGACGGGTGCAGAACACAGGTCTGTGTGTGTTGGTGGCGACCACCCTTCTGCCGTTAGGAGTGTGGCGAGCACCACAACACCTGACCACCACAAGGGTTTCATTATGGCACTAACCATAGGTCACCAGCTTTTAGTGTAAACACCCTCACGACTCACTCTCCCACCTGCTCCTCCTCTTCCCTCTCACCTTCACTCCTTCACTTCTTCCTTCTCATCTTCACTCCTTCACTTCCTCCCCTTCCTTCCCCGCCTCCTCTATCCTCTCATCTTCCCTCCTTCACCTTCTCATCTTCACTCTTTCACTTCCTCCCCCGCAAGCGGTAACAGCAGTGCTACTAAGGGACTACAAGTCAGGAGCCGTGATCATATAGACTGTTGGATGGTCTGAACTCTGCATTTCCTGACCAACGTATGAATTGCTCTTTGTGACTGAAGTGAGAAAGCATCTGCAGGAGGTAACTCAGCCCTTCAAAGGATACTTTCACCATGGAGAGGTTACTGTGGCACTGAAACGAACACGGAATCAGTTTCTCTTCAACAGTGATTCCGCTGATGGCAGTGATGTCTTGAAAGATTATTTTGCTGAGCTGCAGGCGAGTGACACAATGTGAATGGAATTTGAGTCATTGCAGCCAGGAACCCTTTGTAGCATTACATATTGTCATGATCACTCACTATTGTTGCTGTGTTTGTAGTTATCATGTTATTTTATTAGATAATATTATGTGTGTGTGTGTGTGTGTGTGTGTGTGTGTGTGTGTGTGTGTTTGTGTGTTTGTGTTGTGTTGTGTTTGTGTTTGTGTTGTGTTGTGTGTGATGAAAGATGATCCTCTCTCCCCAAAGAGGTCCTCTTCCGTGTGTGTGTTGTGTTGTGTTGTGTTGTGTTGTGTGTGATGAAAGAAGTTCCTTTCTCCCCAAAAAGGTTCTCTTCCGTGTGTTGTGTAGTTTTGTGTTGTGTTAGTGTAAGTAAAGCGATGATACAACGATGATTACATGATGCAATGCGTCCCACGATGATAATACACGATGATAATACACGTTGATAATACACATTGCGTTCCACGATGATAATACACGATGCGTCCCACGATGATAATACACGATGATAATGCACGATGATAATACACGATGCGTCCCACGATGATAATACACGATGATAATGCACGATGATAATACACGATGCGTCCCACGATGATAATACACGATGATAATGCACGATGATAATACACGATGCGTTCCACGATGATAATACACGATGATAATACACGATGATAATACACGATGCGTTCCACGATGATAATACACGATGATAATACACGATGCGTTCCACGATGATAATACACGATGCGTTCCACGATGATAATACACGATGATAATGCACGATGATAATACACGATGCGTTCCACGATGATAATACACGATGATAATACACGATGCGTTCCACGATGATAATACACGATGATAATACACGATGCGTTCCACGATGATAATACACGATGATAATACACGATGATAATACACGATGATAATACACGATGATAATACACGATGATAATACACGATGCGTTCCACGATGATAATACACGATGATAATACACGATGCGTCCCACGATGATAATACACGATGATAATACACGATGATAATACACGATGCGTTCCACGATGATAATACACGATGATAATACACGATGCGTTCCACGATGATAATACACGATGATAATGCACGATGCGTTCCACGATGATAATACACGATGATAATACACGATGATAATACACGATGATAATACACGATGATAATACACGATGCGTCCCACGATGATAATACACGATGATAATACACGATGCGTTCCACGATGATAATACACGATGATAATACACGATGATAATACACGATGATAATACACGATGATAATACACGATGCGTTCCACGATGATAATACACGATGATAATACACGATGCGTTCCACGATGATAATACACGATGATAATACACGATGATAATACACGATGCGTTCCACAATGATGATACACGATGATAATACACGATGCGTTCCACGATGATAATACACAATGATAATACACGATGATAATACACGATGCGTTCCACAATGATGATACACGATGCGTTCCACAATGATGATACACGATGCGTTCCACAATGATGATACACGATGCGTTCCACAATGATGATACACGATGCGTTCCACAATGATGATACACGATACATAGAGGCGAACCCTTCTCTCCTTCAGGGTCCATTTAAATCCAATGGGCAATGGCGTGGACGCTTGCAGCCCCTCACAGTGAACGCGAGGTGATGGTGACCAAGAGCCACCCACCATTCGCCGGACACTGCCATGGAGGAAGCACAGTCCTCTCCTAAAGGGCTCCTGGGCTGGCAGTATTTGCCGTAGGGTGTGTGGTGGCGTCTCCTTGGGCTGTCAGGGGCTGCAAGTGACGCTAACAATTTCGTAGGTGGAGCAGAAGAGGAGGCTGGCGTGGACCTTGGGCCCAGATCCAGCCAGCTCCAGTCGGCCGCCTGCTCCTCCACCGCGTCCACCAAGTCTTTCCCCGGCCTGAACAAATTTGGTCCCAAGTTTCCGAAAGTGATTTAATTTTGCAGCGAAAAGAAAATTGCCGACTTGCGATGAAAAATGAGTTGGGTTGACGCGAGTCGAGGAATCAGTTTGCCAGCGAGGCGAGGTGGGAACCTTTTGCTGTGAGCGCCTCGGGTGTTGCCTCTGTGTTTGTTGCCCTCAAATGTGCGTGTGTCTGTGAGGCAATCATTCATTAAGGCAGTGAGCTCTGCCTGCCTGTTCTGCCCTCTTCAAGCGAGTTAGCATTAGAGAAAACATGAAGGATGTTGTGTGTGACTGTCAAATGTGATCCAGCAGGTCTCACACTTTGAGATCAATCTCTTGGTCTTCAAAGGAGGAACCGCCTGGAAACACCGCCTGTATCTTTCTCTGCACCAGTCTTCCTAGCATTTAACTTTTCATTAGTGTTCATTGTTTTGATGTAGCAATTCGAATTCCTTTTATTTTCAAATTCCACTACGTAACGTGTAATGCTTCAGCTTAACAAACACAGGGATATACTATAGTTTATCTTACACAAGGGATCGTTTTCTGTCTCATCACAAAAAACTGAGCAATTTCAGGATATACTGACATATTATGAACTCAGTGTAACAATCATTACGCCAAGTGGCTGATGATAAGTAGTTACTACTACTACTACTACTACTACTACTACTACTACAAGTAGTGCTAGCAGTGTTATGGACACTGAAGACTTAGACGTATTGTAAACTCTCGAATGCCATTAAATGGCAATAAAAAAGGGAGGTTACATAAATTTGCGACTTGGTACAAGTTCGATAATTACGAGGTATATTGTTGTTATTAATATTATTATTAGTAGCAGCAGTATTAACAATCCCTTTGGCTAAAAGCAGTCACAGTGGAATAAAGTGAGTATTTCTCTTTGCTTATACAATCAGCGGTTCACACATCGCCCACATAATATATACGCCTTCCTGCAGCCTCCCTCGTGTTCCCACGTGTCCATGTTTGTCCGTCTCTGTACTGCTTCACATTCCTTCCTTCACTGTCATCTATGGTGGTCTTATCATTATGCAACTCTTTATAGAGAGGTTAATTATTGATGGAAGGCGACTAGCGAGGGAAGGTGTCAGCAATGCAACAATAGAAGCACCGCGCACATCGAGAAATTGCTTAACATTCAAATCTCTGAAGCTCAAAACTCTGCGAGAGCCCAATGGTTGTGCTCTACACCGCTGGATGGGAAATTGTATTCATTCTTTTGTGTACATCATTGCCCTAATGACTGATATTACAACATGTAAAAGTCATTGTAAAATGTCATTACTAAACATCGGTAAACATTTAACTGGACAAATAAAAGTTTATAGTAAGAGAGCACAGAGTAAGACAAAGGTAAAGCACGAAATAAAAGTGCAAATACAGATAAATAAAATTTTAGTAAAATTTAATAAAACGTTGTCATAAGCCATAGTAAAACTAAGATTATAGTGAAAAAAAAATAATAAATCATATAAAAAGTACTATCATATTTAATGACAGTGTCTTGAGGCAGCTATGACAGCAAGTGTCTGCCACCGAGAAATATGCACTGTGTTATATTAGTGTTGGTCATTAATCCATTCTTGAGAAAATATTCTTTTGCCTTAATAAGAATGGTTTGGTCTTCTTTAATGATATTCTCTAGGTGTGCCGTAGCACACCTAGAGAAGAAACTGAGTGTCATTCGCGTACTGAACTAAAGTACAGTCACTGGTGCACTTAGCCATGTCATTAACATGTATAGTGAACAATACTGGTCCAAGAATGGAGCCTTGAGGGACACCGAAATGGACATTTACTTTAGCAGGTGTTGCCCTTTGCAGTTTTGACTGACAGAGTCATATTGTATTAATAGTTGTTGAAGGAGTCTATGTTGAGGTGAGAACACTTTGCCAGGAGGTTATCATGGCTGACACTGTCGAATGCCTTAGACAAATCACACAGTGTCAACAATGACACTATCTTGTGGTCAATATTATTGTAAATATTATCTGTTATAATAGTTAGCGCAGACTCAGTAGAGAGATGAAGTCTAAAGCCATGCTGGCTGTTACAAATGTATTTGTTATCCTCTAAAAATTCCAAAAGTTGTTGACATACAATTTTTTTTCAGATATTTTGGAGAGCACCGGTAAAAAAAAAAAAAGAACATAAGAAATAAGGGAAGCTGCAAGAAGCGACCAGGCTTACACGTGGCAGTCCCTGTATGAAATATACCTATCTATTTCCATCTGTTATCCCCATCCATAAACTTGTCTAATCTTCTCTTAAAGCTCTCTAATGTCCTAGCACTAACTACATGATTACCGAGTCCGTTCCACTCATCTACCACTCTATTTGAGAACCAATTTCTTCCTATCTTCTTCCTAAACCTAAATTTTTCAAGTTTGAACCCGTTATTTCTTGTTCTGTCTTGGTTGCTGATCCTAATAATTTTGCTTACATCTCCCTTGTTATAACCCTTATACCACTTAAAGTCTTCTATCAGGTCCCCTCTTAACCTACGTCTCTCGAAAGAATGTAAATTTAACAACTTCAACCTCGCCTCGTAAGGAATACTCCTCATCCCCTGTATCCTTTTAGTCATTCTCCTTTGTACTGATTCTAATAGACCTATATCTTTCCTGTAATGTGGGGACCAGAACTGCACAGCGTAGTCTAGATGAGGTCTGACCAGCGCCAAGTATAACTTTAATATTACTTCCGGCCTTCTACTTTTAACACTCCTAGAAATGAATCCTAGTACCCTATTTGCCTTGTTTCTGGCCTCTATGCATTGTTTTCTTAGACGGAATTCAGAGCTAACTATAACTCCTAAATCTTTCTCGTACCCTGTACCTACCAGAGTTTGGTTGTTTAATGTGTACCTATTGTGTGGGTTTCCTCTACCTACGCTAAGCACTTTGCATTTATTGATATTAAATTGCATTTGCCATCTATCCGTCCATTCATTCATTCTATCTAAATCTGCCTGCAAGGCGATGGCATCCGATTCTGAACTAATTAATCTACCTATCTTTGTGTCATCCGCAAAAGGAACAGGACGATAATTGTTTGAATCATTAAAATCACCTTTCTTTAGCAGAGGAACGACACATGCGTTTTTCCAAGCCTGAGGAAATACTCCGGTAACATTTGAGCCATTTATGACGCATGGCAGGTAAGAGGCAATAGAATATAAGGCATCCTTGATAAATTTGAGCAAAATTCCATCTGAGCCCACAGAACGTGTTTGGTTAAGACTTTTTACTGTTAATATGAGTGTGTTGGTGTCTACTGGCTTGGGTCTGAATTTTTCAGTCACACTACTGCACTTTACAAAGAGAAGGGTCCAGGGGGGAGCACTGATTGCTCTGTACTGTCTGCTGCGTTGTCATATGCTGTCTTTCCTACATTGGCAAAGAAATTATTAAATCATTCTGCTTTTTGAAAGTCATTATGAAGTTCATGTTTTTCTCGAGCTGCTTTTCTTGCTGGGAACTAATTATTTTATCACATTCCATATGGCCGATGAATTCTGCTTGCTCTTATTAATATGGCCGATGAATTTTGCTTGCTCTTATTAGACTTTTTAAGATAATTGTATTTTAGCAGCACCAATAGGAGACTTTATTTCTTTCTTTTCATTCGCGTATTGCTTTTGCAGACAAATATTGTGTCTGTCTCTCCTCAGCTTGGTGCGGGTGTCGTCACGCTGCCTCACTGCTACACGCAAACCCTCAGTGAGCCAAGGCGCTGCAGGTCTGCTTGCTGCCTTAGTTACTAAAGGAGCACACGCATCCAGACAACTCATGTAATTAGTATTAAAATATCAAGTTGTAGATCAGCGTGGCCTGTGGTCAGTATTTGATCAAAGTGATGGGGTTCTGGCACGAGTAGCTCACAAAGCGTCCTTGTTATATTTACCAAGGTGACCAAAAGATTTTAGTTCATGCTCTCTCCGTCTTCTTGATATTTATTGTAATGCCAATTAGGTCATGATCAGGTGCTGGCCCGGGAACAACAGAGGTGGCCAAAACACTTTCTGGTTTATTAGTGATGATCACATCCAGCACTGTGGCTGTGGTTGACGTCATCCTAGTGGGCTCATTTATCATTGGTGTGAGTCTGCTATTTCTGATAATACCATCAATTTTGTTTTTCTTAGAAAATAAACCATCATTAAAATCACATCAACATATAAAGCCATTTCTTACATACAGACATTTGTTTCAACACATCTTGGACATATTCAGAGGAGGAAGGTGTGGCCTTGGGGTGTCTTTAAACACAACCTATAATAAAAGCTGGCAACTTACTGCACTGTACACTCGTCCATAAGTCCTGGACACCGGGTTGCTTAGGAGTAGGTAGTTTTATCACACTTACCTTCAGTTGTTTGCTTACATATATGCAGACTCCTCCTCCACGTCCACCACCTCACCTGTGTGTTGTAAAGTTAAATGTTCATCAGGAATTTCATTACGAAGCCACGTCTCGGTAACAAAACAAATCGATATTTCTTTCATTTACAAGATGGTTAATGTCATCGGCAGCATCTTCCCCGCCACATCCCTAGCCGCTGTAGTAACTAGATTGGCGAGATTTGTGTCCAAGTGTATGGCATCCTTCACACCTCAGCCTGTGCTCGTGTCTACACGTCAACTGTTTGTGGTTGAATTCACCGATATTGTGGCATCCTGGTTTCTTCTGATTATGCTGCTGCATATTTGTGGATGTAAAGATTCTTCGGCAGTGTGTGCTGTGCGTACTGTGTAGTGAAAATGTTGCTTCGGAGTGTGTTTCCCTGAGTGTATTTGGTGTGTGTGCTCCTGTCACGAGCCGTGTGCCAGTAAATCTAGAGGATGGCAGGCTCGGACACACAAAATGCTTCAACTTAAAACACTAGGAACTCCAACAACGATATATGATTATATATATATATATATATATATATATATATATATATATATATATATATATATATATATATATATATATATATATATATATATATATATATATATATATATATAT
The DNA here is from genome assembly GCF_035594125.1 of Scylla paramamosain. Lineage (NCBI taxonomy): Eukaryota > Metazoa > Arthropoda > Malacostraca > Decapoda > Portunidae > Scylla > Scylla paramamosain. Next base: position 252,907 of record NW_026973718.1, read on the forward strand.
ATATATATATATATATATATATATATATATATATATATATATATATATTGAATAGGAACAATAAAAATTTAAAAAAGAACAAGAATGAAGCAGGACAATAAATTAACAATATATAGTATGAAATACTTGTAGTGATGGCACGGGCTCAGCAGTTGTCTATGCGTGTGTGTGTGTGTGTGTGTGTGAGTGTGGCGTGAGTGTAGCACTTGTATAACGAGGGTGTGTGCAGGTGTAACGTGTGGCGTGGCGACGTGAGGGTAGCACAGGTGTAATGAGTGGAGAGGTGAATGTGTGTGCACGAGTGTTGTGAGTGTTCTGCTATGCTTGTGTGAAAGATGACCCAGAATCCAAGCTCCCGGGAGAGGGAAGTAGATCCTCTGCTGTGTGTAGTAGACTCCTGAGGTGTCGACCATAAGGCAGGAGGTGGCTTGGGTTTGGTGCCCGAGGCTTGAGTCTGAAGCCCCGATGTAAGTGGATTGGTAGATCGAGATTCCCAACCTGCGGGCGTCTCGAGGAGTGGCGGATGAGGGAGCCAAGTCCCATGAGCTCGAGGGTTGTTATAATATATATATATATATATATATATATATATATATATATATATATATATATATATATATATATATATATATATATATATATATATATATATATATATATATATATATATATATATATATATATATACAGTTGTAATTTACGTAAATCCTTATGAACGTGTTGTTTCTCGTTACCCAGAAAAAAAAAAAAAAAAAAAAAAAAAAAAAAAAAAAAAATATATATATATATATATATATATATATATATATATATATATATATATATATATATATATATATATATATATATATATATATATATATATATATATATATATATATATATATATATATATATATATATATATATATTTTTTTTTTTTATTCAGTATTATAGTGACAAGAAAATATCTTGAAATGAAATGTACAATGTGTTCATTTCGTAACGTAAATATTCAACATGCAGAGAAAAATCTAAAGATGAAATGATTTTGCAATATCTGAGGATTTCATTAATGTTTTGTTGGTAGCCTTGTAGTTGTTCAATGACAGAACAAAGCGAGAAACTCACAAATAAGTTAATCAGTAACTGGCAGGAGGAGAGTGTTGAGAATGAGGGTCTTGCATGTCAGGCTGCGATCATTGCTGGCCGTAACAGTCCAGACGTTAGTAATGCCATATTCATTAAGGCGGCAGGTGGGGAGGTGTGGCTATGAATGTGCTTCCCTGCACGGCTGTTGGCTGGAGGCTTACGGTGCAGTGCCGCAAACCTAAGGGGGTTCTCCATTGCAGTATCAACCCGACCTGAGCCGACTGTGGGAGTGACAAATGGTTCCCTGGACGCCGTGTGTCACCGGATTGCAGGCGAGCGTCAGGCGGACCATGAGTCGGGACGCTGCCAAGTCCGTTGACTAGAACCTGACCAGGAAAATTCAAGAAGCGTGGCCTTGACCTTGCTCAGCAGTTGTGCCCTCACCTGACCTACGTTATGTTGCTCTGCGTTCATTGTTTCTGGCAAAGTGAGTTAGTGCAGCCGTGCCTTCAGTGTGTCACCATAATTTGCAAGCAGTCGATTTCCTGCTCTACTTTACCAGGTGGTATTTGTTTTGAAAGAGAGTTGAGAAGTAGATTATGTCATGCTCTTAACTTAAATTTTATGCTTCTTTATTCATAACTGCATCAACAGACCACCTGGGAAAAGTAATGCTTTGTGCCTCTGTTTGTTTTCATTTCACGACACGGTAGGAAGGGAGAGCACGTCCACAGAGCAAAGAATTCAAGAGATACCTCTTTGTATTCTGGGAAAATAAGATGCGTATTTCTGGTCGTCCTTCAGAGAAGCTAATGTTATGCATGCGTATGCCATTTAAACTTAGCGAAGAAATTTGAGAAATACTTCTGGAAAATGTTTTAACGAACTCCTATCGTTAAATCTTCATAAGAAACGTTTGCACCATAAAGTAACGAAATTTTAAGCCTCACATCCAGCATCAGAGACCATAAGAGCCACAGCAAGGTGTATTCGAGGAACAGTGTTAAGATGTGCATAAACAAAGTAAAATATACGTAGTGCTGACAGGCATCACAGAAAAGAAAACTTGTAATAACATTCCAAAGGAAAAAAAACTTTTAACCAGTACAGTGTTGCGCTTTGTCAGAGATAGTGGTCTTGTCAGGCTGCATTTCTTTTTCTTAAGCTTTTTATTTACCCCGTAAAATGACAGAAAAAGGAAAATAACAAGTCGATTCACATATATATATATATATATATATATATATATATATATATATATATATATATATATATATATATATATATATATATATATATTATTCCCATGGTATGAATGCAAGTGTGGCTACCATGCGATTTTGATTCCTGGATTGTTTCCCTCCTCAGAGCCACGATATCAGACTTGGGAAGCGGAATTTTACTTTTATATTTTTCAAAGCTTTTAATCTCACCTCTACATATACTTTCACAACCTTACCGTATGTGCAATAAATAAGTACGTCTTTACAATATAAATACCTATAATTAAACGAGAACTGCACTTTCAGGTAAAAGGTTGGATGTACATCTGGCAACACCTTACGTCTCAAGGCCATGGCTGCTGCGTACACCCGCAATTATCAAAGAATATAACATACTATGAATTTTGTGACTTACAGTTTTCCTTTCTGGTTACTCTGAAGTCTCATTTCCTATTTACTATGCCTTACTGATTATAGATTTGATGAATAATTTCTACTTACAACCTCACAACATAGGTGGAATACAGAAGCAGGCAGGGAGTTCCAGAGTTTACCAGAGAAGGGCATGAATGATTGAAAATACTGGTTAACTCTTGCATTTGAGAGGTGGACAGAATAGGAGTGAGAGAAAGAAGAAAGTCTTGTGCAGCGAGGCCGAGGGAGGAGGGGAGACATGCAGTTAGCAAGATCAGAAGAGCAGTTGGCATGAAAATAGCAGTAGAAGATAACAAGAGATGCAACATTGCGGCGATGAAAAAGAGGCTGAAGACAGTCAGTTAGAGAAGAGGAGTTGATAAGACGAAAAGCTTTTGATTCCACTCTGTCTAAAAGAGCGGTGTGAATGGAACCCCCCAATAAATGTGAAGCATAGCCTTTACATGGACGGATAAGGCTCCTGTACACAGCAGCTTGTGGGTAGGGGGTGAGAAAAAAAAAAAAAACTGGGTGAGAAGACCCAGAACGCCTAATTTCATAGAAGCTGTTTTACCTAGAGATGAGATGTGAAGTTTCAAGTAAAGGACAAACCAAGAATGTTCAGTGTAGAAGAGGGGGACAGTTGAGTGTCGCTGCAAAAGAGGGGATAGTTGTCTGAAAGCTTGTGTCGAGTTGATAGATGGAGGTATTGAGTTTTTGATGCACTGAACAATACTAAGTGTGCTCTGCCCTAATTAGAAATTTTAGAGAGATCAGAAGTCAGGCGTTCTGTGGTTTCGCTTCATGAACTGAAGGGTTGGATGTCTATGAGAAGACGTAGAAAAGTGCAGGGTGGTATCATCAGCGTAGGAGTGGATAGGACAAGAAGTTTGGTTTAGAAGATAATTGATGAATAATAGGAAGAGAGTGGGTGACAGGACAGAACCCTGAGGAGCACCACTGTTAATAGATTTAGGAAAAAAACAGTGACCGTCTACCACAGCATCAATAGAACGGTCAGAAAGGAAACTTGAGATGAAGTTACAGAGAGAAGGATAGAAGCCGTAGGAGGATAGTTTGGAAATGAAAGCTTTGTGCCATATTCTTTCAAAAGCTTTTGATATGTCTAAGGCAACAGCAAACGTTTCACAAAAATCTCTAAACGAGGATGACCAAGACTCAGTAAGGAAAGCCAGAAGATCACCAGTAGAGCGGCCTTGACAGAACCCATACTGACGACCAGACAGAAGGTTGTAAAGTGATAGATGTTTAAGAATCTTCCTGTTGAGGATAAATTAAAAAGTTTAGAAAGGCAGGAAATTAAAGCAACAGGGCGGTAGTTTGAGGGATTAGAACGGTCATCCTTTTTTGGGAACAGGCTGAATGTAGGCAAACTTCCAGCAAGAAGGAAAGGTAGATGTTGACAGACAGAGTTGAAAGAGTTTGACTATTCAAGGTGCAAGCACGGAGACACAGTTTCTGAGAACAATAGGAGGGACCCCATCAGGTCCATAAGCCTTCCGAGGTTAGCCAGGGCATGGAAAACATCATTGTGAAGACTTTTAATAGGTAGCATGAAGTAGTCAGAGGGTGGAGGAAAGGGAGGAACAAACCCTGAATCGTCCAAGGTAGAGTTTTTAGTAAAGGTTTGAGCGAAGACTTGGCATGGTCCCTGGCAGAAATATAAAGCACATGAGATTCTGGTGATTGAGGGATCAAGTACCTTTAGTGGGCTGCCTCTCCATCATGTATAGCCCGAGAAAAGTCTTGCAAGGTTTGGAAGGTTTAGGTTGAGAAAAAGAGTGAGGAATGTACGCCTCCATGCCAGACACTATCACTTTTGTTATGCTCTCAGCATAACGGTAATGTCGAGGGTTAACCTTTCGTAGTCAGTCTCAGTATTGCTTTTATAGGGATTGTCTACAACAGTTTTCATAGTCAATTCCTACTGGAAATTAGTGACAGTGACTCACATCTCCCTTACGTCTTGCCGACCACTTTTGCGTTTCCTGTCAGTTGTCATTGTGATGGCCATCATAATAATACCTCGGAGTCTCCACCCGGGGAGGGGACCACAGATGTCCCCAGGTCGGACTGCTCTTCTTGTATCGACCCTAAGTGTCTTGGCACCCCTCTCAACTTTTCTCCATTAATTTCTGCATCATTTGTGGTCTCAGATCTAATTTTCAATTTGTAGAACATCACCTCTCTTCTACTAAACCTCATCTTCTTTTCCTCACTGAAACATTGGCGTCTGAGGCAACTGACACACACACACACACACACACACACACACACACACACACACACACACACATAGAGAGAGAGAGAGAGAGAGAGAGAGAGAGAGAGAGAGAGAGAGAGAGAGAGAGAGAGAGAGAGAGAGAGAGAGAGGGCAAAGCAGACATTATATGTATAAATGGTTGTTGTTCACAGAAAAGGTTTCTCTAAAAAGGTGTGTGAGCTTGTGTTTGCTCAGCAACACGTGTTTTAGATAGCGACAGGAACACATGCTCCTCATCCTCTTCCAAATCCTCCTCCTCCTCCTCCTCCTCCTCCTCCTTCTCTTCCTCCTCCCCCTTTCCTTCCTTTTCCTCCTCTTCCTCTTCTTCCTCTTCCTACGTATTTCTTATAATTCTGCCAATTTTCTTTTCCATCATCATCATCTTGCTTCCCTGTTTCCTGTCTACCTTACATATATATATATATATATATATATATATATATATATATATATATATATATATATATATATATATATATATATATATATATATATATATATATATATATATATATATATATATTTTTTTTTCTTTTCTTTTTTTTCACATTATGTCTGTTCCATGATGAACACTATCTTCATCATTATCATCATGATGTTTCTGCTCCTCGTCCTCCTCCTCCTCCTCCTCTTCCTACCGCTTACCTCTTTAAAAACTGATGTGTTTCCTCCTCCATCATTGCCATCAATGTCATCATCAATATCATCACCATTGTCATCATCATTACCATCATCATCGTCATCATCATCACCATTGTTATCTTCTTAGTCACCACCACTAGTCATCACCACCCCTTCTATTAACTAGTCATCACCATATCCGCCTTTTATCTACCTACTCACCGCTCACCAAAATAACCCACAGATTACACCAAACATGAGGCTAATCCTTCACTGTGATGTGGCAGCCTTGTCAATTGATTCTTCTACCAAATGTATATTCAAAGAAAAAAAAAACTATAACCTATGAGTCCTGTAGCTTCTTCTCGTTGTGCCAAGACAATGTCTAGTGCAACTTTCGGGTAGACTTTCTAAACATACCTCAAAATAGTCGAGTGTTTCAAATCTCTTAATGCCTGCATTATTTCTATTTTTATTTTACTTATTTATTTATTCATTATATATATATATATATATATATATATATATATATATATATATATATATATATATATATATATATATATATATATATATATATATATATATATATATATATATATATATACTCGTATATATATATATATATATATATATATATATATATATATATATATATATATATATGTATGTATATATATATATGTATGTATATATATATATATATATATATATATATATATATATATATATATATATATATATATATATATATATATATATATATATACATATATATATATATATATATATATATATATATATATATATATATATATATATATATATATATATATATATATATATATATATATATATATATATATATATATATATATATATATATATATATATACGAGTATATATATATATATATATATATATATATATATATATATATATATATATATATATATATATATATATATTATGATGTGTGTGTGTGTGTGTGTGTGTGTGTGTGTGTGTGTTATTTTTCAGAGAAATCGTTTGCAAAGGAAAGATACATTGATTCCCTGTTGTCTTTGATATTTTTGTAAATTAAAGAGCGTCAGTATTACATATTGATTGTGTGTGACGATCAAAAGTGATTAATTCAACAGGAGGCGATGTAACTTTGGCAATGGCCTGCTGGGTTGATCACAAATAACCATCTCCCGGAATATCATAATTTGGACCGTTCTGATCAACGACTGCTTACCGGTAGCAATATGGAGCAAAGATCAACAAATTTAATGTGTTATATCTCTGAAAAAAAAAAAAAAATGTGAAAGAAATAGGAAGACTCAAAGTTTAAAACTCACATACGAGGAAAAAACTGAGAAATAAATGTGCAAACTAAAAGGTTAAAGTAGAAAAAGTAAGAGTATTGAAATGGACACACGAAAAAAAAAGAGAAAATTATAAAGAATACCAGATGGACAAAAGACAGGGGGAAAAAAAAGAGAAAGAGGAAGAATGGAGAAAAAGAGAATGCAAAAACAGACCGGAGGGAAACAGAGAGAAATGCATGAGCGAAACAAACGGGAGGAGGGAAAAAAGAACAGAAAGGGAGAAAACAGAATTGTAAAAACTCTCTCCTGATAAAGGGAGCAGAGTAATCCGTCAGTCTAGGAAACAGTCTAGGAAGGAACTTAACACCTGGTGGATGAAAAAGCAAGTCGCTACTAATCCCAACATTGGCACGACTACTTCTGAATTCCCGTTTTTATCCTTTTCTATTAGTTTTCCATTGTAATAGAAAGGGAAAGGTCAGGCCAGTCATTAGAGAGGAGGAAGAGACAAACAAAATATCGAGTAATGAATACGTTGCATTTCTGTTTGAGGTGCGCCACGCATGAGCTTCAGTGCCTCCATCATGACTCTTCTTTATTCCTCCTGTTTTGTGAGGTTTCAACGCTTTCCCTTTTCGGACCATTGGTTGCACGCCTCTCCCCCTATTCCCTCCCTCTCCCCAACGTCTCACCATCCCAGCCATTCTAACCACGCGTCCCCTTTTCCCTGTGCCGCTTTTTTTTTTTTTTTTTCTCTTCACCTTTAAACTATTTGCCCCATTTCCTTCCTCCTAAATACTCTCCCTTGTCCCTCCGCTCCGTGCATCCTTCCCTTTGAAGTTACCATCGCCGCCTCTTCCTCATTCCGTCCAACAAACTCTGGGTCTGCGTCCCGCCCGTTTATCCTCCTCTTCCTGCTGCTGCTGCTGCCTCATGTAACATCCACCGCGGCACAAGTCAGGTTTAATTGCGTCTGTATTTCAGGTAGTTGTTCTGGAAAATCGTTACGTCGAATCATGCTCCTGGCGACCTTGACTTGAGTTGAGTTGCTCTGTATGTAACTGCCGCCAAAGTAAAACTGTTGAAAATTCATTAGTTAGCAAGCACCACCAGATTAATTACCATCTCGTGCACGTTGTAATCAGTAATGTTTCCGTGGCCGGGCATTCAGAAGCTACTCACTGGTTAGGTACAAGGAAAGTTGTGGTATTCCAAATTCAGTGTTCTAGGCGAGTGAGTAACTTTGCTTTGTCAGATCTCACTCTTCGTAACAAATTGATCACAAACGTTACCTCTGCTTTGCTCTTCGTATTTTGGGGAACAAGGAATACACATATAGTTAAGTTCCTTATTATATATTTTTCGAACGCGGGTGTCTTCACACAGTAGCGCGGAGTCTGGTGTCTGCATGATGGGTAATGTGTTTGATATGTAGCCATTAATTGTGAGCAGTATATAGGCCATGTAATAGGCTCAACAGACCAGCTGGTTGTTGGTAAACATATTTTACAGACACGAGCCATTTTGTACGTTTCATAGGGTCTCCTCCTCCTCTTCCTGCTTTTCATTCTCCTCCATAATTCACTTGACTATTATTTCTCCTCTTTCCCATTTTCCTTTGTCAGTCTTCCTCTTGTTTCATTACACCTGCAGAAGCAATTTCAGTATTCGTTAACAAGACTTGCAAAGCAGATTCAGTGGAAAGTTGTGTTTCATCTGCAGCATTCATGCAGCGTCTGAGGAAGCTGGATAGTCTTTTCATTGTTTTTACACCGCAAGTCTTTATAATTTAGTAAGTCTGTACAGAGCAGTGACGTAGTGATTATGATTATTGTTGATTTATTTCTCAGAAGGGCACACTTGCTTCTAATGTGATAAAATTCAATAATATGTGTATATTATAAGGAATTCTATCATGAAAGAAATAATTTGAGGCACTGAAACGCTTCCCTGTTTCCTGACAGTTTGCCGCGATGAAGAGAAGAGGAGGAGGACGAGAACTCCTTGAGACACACACCTTTTGAGACAGACAGGCAGACGGTTAGATAGATAGATAGATAGATAGATAGATAGATAGATAGATAGATAGATAGATAGATAGATAGATAGATAGGCTGATTGACTGATTGATTGATAAATAGGATATGATGGACTGAATGAGTGATAGATAACATGATGAAGAATAGATGGCTTACAGACAGTTATCATCTCCCTTCACTCTCCCCATCACCCACACACTGCATCATTTCCTTACAGTGGCTTACCGGATTCTATATCCTGTAGCCACCTCACCCCCCCCCACACCTCTGCACACTACTCTTGAGGGAGCAGCCACCTTGGTCCCTGCCATAAATCACTCACTAATTCATTTTTGTTCCAGCCAGTCTAATCAACTCCTTGAGCCCCCAGCCTCTTTTTTTTCCGTTTAGGTTTCCAGCAAGTCTGTCGTATGGTGCTGAAGGAGACACACACACACACACACTCTCTCTCTCTCTCTCTCTCTCTCTCTCTCTCTCTCTCTCTCTCTCTCTCTCTCTCTCTCTCTCTCTCTCTCTCTCTTCCTCCCTCTCTCTTGAATTTAGCATTATAGCACCCACAGTTAAGCTCTCCCTTCCTCCTCCTCCTCCGTCATCAGCCAACATCTATCCAGGGTCGTGACTCCCCACATTCCTCTTTTCTCCCCAGCTCTCACAGCTTCATAGCTCTCATAGCTTCATAGAGAGGTGTTCTCACTCCCTCCTCATATAGTTGTTATCCTACCGTTCCCCTCACCATTGTTTTCTTTCTTGCGCTGAAATTTGCTTTATTATTAATATTTTTCTGTGTTTTTTTTTTTTTTTTTTTTATGTAGGAAGGATACTGGCCAAGGGCAACAAAAATCTAATAAAAAAAAAATGCCCACTGAAATGCCAGTCCCTAAAAGGGTCAAAGCAGTGGTCAAAAATTGGTGGATAAGTGTCTTGAAACCTCCCTCTTGAAGGAATTCAAGTCATAGGAAGGTGGAAATACAGAAGCAGGCAAGGAGTTCCAGAGTTTACCAGAGAAAGGGATGAATGATTGAGAATACTGGTTAACTCTTGCGTTAGAGAGGTGGACAGAATAGGAGTGAGAGAAAGAAGAAAGTCTTGTGCAGCGAGGCCGCGGAAGGAGGGGAGGCATGCAGTTAGCAAGATCAGAAGAGCAGTTAGCATGAAAATAGCGGTAGAAGACAGCTAGAGATGCAACATTGCGGCGGTGAGAGAGAGGCTGAAGACAGTCAGTTAGAGGAGAGGAGTTGATGAGACGAAAAGCTTTTGATTCCACCCTGTCTAGAACAGCAGTATGAGTGGAACCCCCCCAGACATGTGAAGCATACTCCATACATGGACGGATAAGGCCCTTGTACAGAGTCAGCAGCTGGGGGGGTGAGAAAAACTGGCGGAGACGTCTCAGAACACCTAACTTCATAGAAGCTGTTTTAGCTAGAGATGAGATGTGAAGTTTCCAGTTCAGATTATAAGTAAAGGACAGACCGAGGATGTTCATTGTAGAAGAGGGGGACAGTTGAGTGTCATTGAAGAAGAGGGGATAGTTGTCTGGAAGATTGTGTCGAGTTGATAGATGGAGGAATTGAGTTTTTGAGGCATTGAACAATACCAAGTTTGCTCTGCCCCAATCAGAAATTTTAGAAAGATCAGAAGTCAGGCGTTCTGTGGCTTCCCTGCGTGATATGTTTACCTCCTGAAGGGTTGGACGTCTATGAAAAGACGTGGAAAAGTGCAGGGTGGTATCATCAGCATAGGAGTGGATAGGACAAGAAGTTTGGTTTAGAAGATCATTAATGAATAATAAGAAGAGAGTGGGTGACAGGACAGAACCCTGAGGAACACCACTGTTAATAGATTTAGGAGAAGAACAGTGACCGTCTACCACAGCAGCAATAGAACGGTCAGAAAGGAAACTTGAGATGAAGTTACAGAGAGAAGGATAGAAACCGTAGGAGGGTAGTTTGGAAATCAAAGCTTTGTGCCAGACTCTATCAAAGGCTTTTGATATGTCCAAGGCAACAGCAAAAGTTTCACCAAAGTCTCTAAAAGAGGATGACCAAGACTCAGTAAGGAAAGCCAGAAGATCACCAGTAGAGCGGCCTTGACGGAACCCATACTGGCGATCAGATAGAAGGTTGTGAAGTGATAGATGTTTAAGAATCTTCCTGTTGAGGATAGATTCAAAAACTTTAGATAAGCAGGAAATTAAAGCAATAGGACGGTAGTTTGAGGGATTAGAGCGGTCACCCTTTTTAGGAACAGGTTGAATGTAGGCAAACTTCCAGCAAGAAGGAAAGGTAGATGTTGACAGACAGAGCTGAAAGAGTTTGACTAGGCAAGGTGCAAGCACGGAGGCACAGTTTCGGAGAACAATAGGAGGGACCCCATCAGGTCCATAAGCCTTCTGAGGGTTTAGGCCAGCGAGGGCATGGAAAACATCATTACGAAGAATTTTAATACGAGGCATGAAGTAGTCAGAGGGTGGAGGAGAGGGAGGAACAAGCCCAGAATCATCCAAGGTAGAGTTTTTAGCAAAGGTTTGAGCAAAGAGTTCAGCTTTAGAAATAGATGTGATAGCAGTGGTGCCATCTGGTTGAAGTAGAGGAGGGAAAGAAGAAGAAGCAAAGTTATTGGAGATATTTTTGGCTAGATGCCAGAAATCACGAGGGGAGTTAGATCTTGAAAGGTTTTGACATTTTCTGTTAATGAAGGAGTTTTTGGCTAGTTGGAGAACAGACTTGGCATGGTTCCGGGCAGAAATATAAAGTGCATGAGATTCTGGTGAAGGAAGGCTTAAGTACCTTTTGTGGGCCACCTCTCTATCATGTATAGCACGAGAACAAGCTGTGTTAAACCAAGGTTTAGAAGGTTTAGGACGAGAAAAAGAGTGAGGAATGTACGCCTCCATGCCAGACACTATCACCTCTGTTATGCGCTCAGCACACAAAGACGGGTCTCTGACACGGAAGCAGTAGTCATTCCAAGGAAAATCAGCAAAATACCGCCTCAGGTCCCCCCAACTAGCAGAGGCAAAACGCCAGAGGCACCTTCGCTTAGGGGGATCCTGAGGAGGGATTGGAGTGATAGGACAAGATAAAGATATGAGATTGTGATCGGAGGAGCCCAACGGAGAAGAAAGGGTGACAGCATAAGCAGAAGGATTAGAGGTCAGGAAAAGGTCAAGAATGTTGGGCGTATCTCCAAGACGGTCAGGAATACGAGTAGGGTGTTGCACCAATTGCTCTAGGTCATGGAGGATAGCAAAGTTGTAGGCTAGTTCACCAGGATGGTCAGTGAAGGGAGAGGAAAGCCAAAGCTGGTGGTGAACATTGAAGTCTCCAAGAATGGAGATCTCTGCAAAAGGGAAGAGGGTCAGAATGTGCTCCACTTTGGAAGTTAAGTAGTCAAAGAATTTCTTATAGTCAGAGGAGTTAGGAGAGAGGTATACAGCACAGATAAATTTAGTATGAGAATGACTCTGTAGTCGTAGCCAGATGGTGGAAAACTCGGAAGATTCAAGAGCGTGGGCACGAGAGCAGGTTAAGTCATTGCGCACATAAACGCAGCATCCAGCTTTGGATCGAAAATGAGGATAGAGAAAGTAGGAGGGAACAGAAAAGGGGCTACTGTCAGTTGCCTCAGACACCTGAGTTTCAGTGAGGAAAAGAAGATGAGGTTTAGAAGAGGAGAGGTGGTGTTCTACAGATTGAAAATTAGATCTTAGACCGCGAATGTTGCAGAAGTTAATGAAGAAAAAGTTGAGGGGGGTGTCAAGACACTTAGGGTCGTCGACGGAAAGGCAGTCCGACCTGGGGACATTTATGGTCCCCTCCCCAGATGGGGACTCCGAGGCTGGTGTAGGAGTCGCCATGATTTTAAAATTTTTGGAGTGAAGGGTGTGTGTGTTATTAGGTGCTTGTAGTTTTGTGTGGAGGAAGAGAGTTGTCTTTAGAGGGCAGGCTGTGACTACCCCCTTGTGTTGTGAGACACAAAGGGAAACGTTCAGTGAGGTCACAGCTGGGTTTAATGATAAGTTCACAGCACCCCCTGAACAGTGCTTTAGACCTCACTGGGAGTAATTATCGTTTCGGCAGGTGTCTACTGCCTCCTCCTGTAGACACACACACACACACACACACACACACACACACACACACACACCTTTGGGATCATCCAGAACTTCAAAGATACGCTGTTACATTAAACATCCGGCGAGAAGAAACATACGAGGCTGAAGCTTTTGGTGTGTTTATATTGTAAGTGTTTGGCATCATTATGCAGCGGTAATTTCCCCCGAGAATTTTAAGATATTTCACATGTGCATCTTTCTCACTTTCACCAACGCTTTTCCTCTTGATAAACGGATACACTGCAACGTGTAACAGCTCACATGTATCACCTCTTCTCCTCTGCTGTCTCCCTAGTGTCAAAGTTTGGCTCCATGAATGAATATTCTCAGTTGCTTCTCTCCCCACCACCGTTTGTTGCGCCCACTCTCTCTAGTTTGTCGCAGATCCATCTCTCCATCTCATTCCCTGTCGACTCCTAGAGTTTTTTATTTTTTTTTTTCCGCGACAGACGCCTTGCAGGCTTTTCATGACAGGAGTGACATGCATCACCACCGCCACCACCAACACACCCAGATGGACATGGTGTGCTGCTCATGTCTAGATTAAACTTTTTTTTTTTTCATTGTAAAATTACTCACCACATCTTAAAAGATCATGATGTATTTTTTGTTTTGTTTTTTGCAAGTAAAGGATGCTGATAAAAAGTAATTAAACTTTGCAGAAAGAAAAAAAAAGAAAAGAAATCCCTACCCAGTCCATGGTTCCCGAAATGCAACAACAATTGTGTCACGAACACGCACACATGTATACACACACACACACACACACACACACACACACACACACACACACACACACACACACACACACACACACACACACTAATTTGCGATTATGTGATTAAGTATTTTATATTTGTCCCCGTGTCTGAAGAGTGGAGAACCAATGTTATGACCGGGCAGAGACACAACATGCCCTGCAGTGATCCACAGATGTGGGCACACATTGCACATTTTGCACTGGGATGATGTAAAACCTCCCTCTGTTTTGTCAATAGTGTTTACAAAAGGTCCACTTGTACTTAGTTCCGGAAGTGTCTTGCTTCATAGATGATTCATGACATTCAGTTATGAAATATGTGGCAGCGATTCTACCTTAAGAGTACACCCTGAGGCATTAATGTATCAAGAAATCCTGATAGATGTTGGTGGAAGGAGATATGACCGCTTCTTCAGGGAAATCACTGGGATTGCAGGTCGATGAGCCTCCCTCTCGCGTGCTCGTGTAGGCATCTGTGAGTTACTGCAAGCGACAACACCTAAGGGCAGTGTATCTTTCCACACTCTTCACACCGCCTTACGTGTTTTATATTTTGAGATGCGATGCTGCACCATTTATATTGACCTCTACCACAAGCAAAGCTACTTAGCCGCCTAGTAAGTTCAAGCTGGTACCAGCCATGATACCAGCTTCCCCGGATAACGTGGATGTCTAAAGGTTAAGCTGTATATTCTGGTGGAGAGAGAGAGAGAGAGAGAGAGAGAGAGAGAGAGAGAGAGAGAGAGAGAGAG